>NC_134355.1:34983918-35133918 GCF_048569485.1 Anomaloglossus baeobatrachus | reverse complement strand
ATGCGGCGCGATGCGGAAAAAACCGCATCCGGTCGCCGCATGCAGTATTTTCCACTGCGCATGCTCAGTAGCATGCCGCAACCGGAAAAAACCGGACGGGCCGCATGTAAAAACTTATGCAAAGGATGCGGTGTTTTCACCGCATCCGTTGCATAGTTTTCACAGCCGGATTGAGCCGCACTGCTCAAACCGGATGTGTGAAAGTAGCCTTATATGTTATCCGCCATTACTTTATATGCTCTGTAGCTTCTGATAATCTGGCCACTGCAATGAACTGCAATAAACCCTTGAAAAATCCAATAACTGAATCCAAATGAGATTCACCCCCATACTTTGCACTGACGAGGGGCAAGCACCCCGAAACACCGTGTCTGCAAATTGGGATTCTGATCTGGCTTATATATCCTTAGTCATATTGCAAAGGATTGTCAAAAATCCACTTGTGACTTTTAGGATCGCTACTTCCAATAGGTGGCGCTGTGCTAGAGTTTGTCTCCTTTACTGGAGAGACAATTTGAATATTTCCCAGAGGGGCATTGCAGCTATAAGTCCCCTTACCTGGCAGCCAGACTGGCTAGCAAAGTCTCCTTAAGGAGAATAGTGTTCCCCCGTGGAATTTTAGGGGCATTGCAGCTATAAGTCCCCTTACCTGGCAGCCAGACTGGCTTGCAAAGTCTCCTTAAGGAGAATAGTGTTCCCCCGTGGTCCCCACATAGCTTTCTCATGAGCCAGATCAGACACCCCCATACTTTGCACTGACGAGGGGCAAGCACCCCGAAACACCGTGTCTGCAAATTGGGATTCTGATCTGGCTTATATATCCTGAGTCATATTGCAAAGGATTGTCAAAAATCCACTTGTGACTTTTAGGATCGCTACTTCCAATAGGTGGCGCTGTGCTAGAGTTTGTCTCCTTTACTGGAGAGACAATTTGAATATTTCCCAGAGGGGCATTGCAGCTATAAGTCCCCTTACCTGGCAGCCAGACTGGCTTGCAAAGTCTCCTTAAGGAGAATAGTGTTCCCCCGTGGAATTTTAGGGGCATTGCAGCTATAAGTCCCCTTACCTGGCAGCCAGACTGGCTTGCAAAGTCTCCTTAAGGAGAATAGTGTTCCCCCGTGGTCCCCACATAGCTTTCTCATGAGCCAGATCAGACACCCCCATACTTTGCACTGACGAGGGGCAAGCACCCCGAAACACCGTGTCTGCAAATTGGGATTCTGATCTGGCTTATATATCCTGAGTCATATTGCAAAGGATTGTCAAAAATCCACTTGTGACTTTTAGGATCGCTACTTCCAATAGGTGGCGCTGTGCTAGAGTTTGTCTCCTTTACTGGAGAGACAATTTGAATATTTCCCAGAGGGGCATTGCAGCTATAAGTCCCCTTACCTGGCAGCCAGACTGGCTTGCAAAGTCTCCTTAAGGAGAATAGTGTTCCCCCGTGGAATTTTAGGGGCATTGCAGCTATAAGTCCCCTTACCTGGCAGCCAGACTGGCTTGCAAAGTCTCCTTAAGGAGAATAGTGTTCCCCCGTGGTCCCCACATAGCTTTCTCATGAGCCAGATCAGACACCCCCATACTTTGCACTGACGAGGGGCAAGCACCCCGAAACACCGTGTCTGCAAATTGGGATTCTGATCTGGCTTATATATCCTGAGTCATATTGCAAAGGATTGTCAAAAATCCACTTGTGACTTTTAGGATCGCTACTTCCAATAGGTGGCGCTGTGCTAGAGTTTGTCTCCTTTACTGGAGAGACAATTTGAATATTTCCCAGAGGGGCATTGCAGCTATAAGTCCCCTTACCTGGCAGCCAGACTGGCTTGCAAAGTCTCCTTAAGGAGAATAGTGTTCCCCCGTGGAATTTTAGGGGCATTGCAGCTATAAGTCCCCTTACCTGGCAGCCAGACTGGCTTGCAAAGTCTCCTTAAGGAGAATAGTGTTCCCCCGTGGTCCCCACATAGCTTTCTCATGAGCCAGATCAGACACCCCCATACTTTGCACTGACGAGGGGCAAGCACCCCGAAACACCGTGTCTGCAAATTGGGATTCTGATCTGGCTTATATATCCTTAGTCATATTGCAAAGGATTGTCAAAAATCCACTTGTGACTTTTAGGATCGCTACTTCCAATAGGTGGCGCTGTGCTAGAGTTTGTCTCCTTTACTGGAGAGACAATTTGAATATTTCCCAGAGGGGCATTGCAGCTATAAGTCCCCTTACCTGGCAGCCAGACTGGCTTGCAAAGTCTCCTTAAGGAGAATAGTGTTCCCCCGTGGAATTTTAGGGGCATTGCAGCTATAAGTCCCCTTACCTGGCAGCCAGACTGGCTTGCAAAGTCTCCTTAAGGAGAATAGTGTTCCCCCGTGGTCCAAATGAGAAGGCACTGACGTCTACTCACCAGCAGATGGCGGCAGAGAGGAGGAAGTCAGGCTGCCAGACTCAGACATGGCGGAGGGCGCGTCACACACACCGGAAGTCAGGCTGTCCGACTCAGATATGGCGGAGGGCGCGTCACACACCGGAAGTCATGCTGCCAGACTCCGACATGGCGGAGGGCGCGTCACCCACACCGGAAGTCAGGCTGCCAGACTCCAACATGGCGGAGGGCGCGTCACACACACCGGAACTCAGCCTGGACTGCGCACCCTGCACCCGGAAGCGGTTCTCCGAGCACGTGTGTGTGATCCTGGGCAGCTATGGAAGTGACAACGGCGGCTGCGGAGCTGAGGGAACCTGCAGGTATGTGCGAGAGCAGCGTTATACCATGTGCTGTACAATACCATCAGCTGGCGAGGAACTACAACTCTGCTGAAAACGTACAACATGTGTCTGTAACATCCAATCAGGTGGCTGCTTTCATTGTCATAGAAATAAAAGCTAGAATGTCATTGGTTGATAAATATATGCACTCTAAGTGTCCTTGCAGTGATTGGCTGCAGTGGTCACATGACTGGAGGGGGTCATTTAACATTTGGGGCCATATAGAGGTGACGCAAATCCGCCCGCAGGGTCCTGATCATGTGATGAAGCTGCCAGGCTGACCAATCAGAAGAAGAGGTTCCCAGTCCCAGGCCTGACAACCTACTTGTCTGGTAGATCTCCCCCTTTTGGTTGTCAGTGACAACTGTTGATACATCCATGTATATTGTACCCTCCTAACAGCACAGGGACCGTACAGAACGTGGTGACAATCAGGGTGACAGCCGGGTTTGCTCCATGTCTTTCCTATGTTTGGTGATTCAATGCTTCTGCTCAGTACCACTGCTGTCACCGAGCTCCATCTCTCAGGGTAGGAGCCTGCGACGGCCGAGGCCTCGACGTTACCCCAGTTCCCTGTTACCTTGCCTGTTTTGCAGACAGATGTATCTACCCATTATGTAAAAAAGTGAGATCAAAGTTTCTGTCCATCACGTAACCACTAGTGATGAGCGGGCACTACCATGCTCAGGTGCTCTGTACTCGTAACTAGTGATGAGCGGGCACTACTATGCTCGGGTGCTCAGTACTGGTAACTAGTGATGAGCGGGCACTACCATGCTCAGGTGCTCTGTACTCGTAACTAGTGATGAGCGGGCACTACCATGCTCGGGTGCTCAGTACTGGTAACTAGTGATGAGCGGGCACTACCATGCTCAGGTGCTCTGTACTCGTAACTAGTGATGAGCGGGCACTACCATGCTCAGGTGCTCTGTACTCGTAACTAGTGATGAGCGGGCACTATCATGCTCAGGTGCTCTGTACTCGTAACTAGTGATGAGCGAGCACTACCATGCTCAGGTGCTCTGTACTTGTAACTAGTGATGAGCGGGCACTACCATGCTCAGGTGCTCTGTACTCGTAACTAGTGATGAGCGGGCACTACCATGCTCAGGTGCTCTGTACTCGTAACTAGTGATGAGCGGGCACTACCATGCTCAGGTGCTCTGTACTTGTAACTAGTGATGAGCGGGCACTACCATGCTCAGGTGCTCTGTACTTGTAACTAGTGATGAGCGGGCACTACCATGCTCAGGTGCTCTGTACTCGTAACTAGTGATGAGCGGGCACTACCATGCTCGGGTGCTCTGTACTTGTAACTAGTGATGAGCGGGCACTACCATGCTCAGGTGCTCAGTACCCGTAACTAGTGATGAGTGGGCACTACCATGCTCAGGTGCTCAGTACCCGTAACTAGTGATGAGTGGGCACTACCATGCTCAGGTGCTTAGTACCCGTAACTAGTGATGAGCGGGCACTACCATGCTCGGGTGCTCAGTACTCGTAACTAGTGATGAGCGGGCACTACCATGCTCGGGTGCTCTGCACTCGTAACTAGTGATGAGTGGGCACTACCATGCTCGGGTGCTCAGTACTGGTAACTAGTGATGAGCGGGCACTACCATGCTCGGGTGCTCAGTACTTGTAACTAGTGATGAGCGAGCACTACCATGCTTTGGTGCTCTGCACTCGTAACTAGTGATGAGCGGGCACTACCATGCTCAGGTGCTCGGTACTCGTAACTAGTGATGAGCGGGCACTACCATGCTCGGGTGCTCTGTACTTGTAACTAGTGATGAGCGGGCACTACCATGCTCAGGTGCTCTGTACTCGAAACTAGTGATGAGCGGGCACTACCATGCTCAGGTGCTCAGTACCCGTAACTAGTGATGAGTGGGCACTACCATGCTCAGGTGCTCAGTACTGGTAACTAGTGATGAGTGGGCACTACCATGCTCGGGTGCTCAGTACTCGTAACTACCATGCTCAGGTGCTCAGTACCCGTAACTAGTGATGAGCGAGCACTACCATGCTCGGGTGCTCTGCACTCGTAACTAGTGATGAGCAGGCACTACCATGCTCGGGTGCTCAGTACTGGTAACTAGTGATGAGCGGGCACTACCATGCTCGGGTGCTCAGTACTGGTAACTAGTGATGAGCAGGCACTACCATGCTCGGGTGCTCAGTACTTGTAACTAGTGATGAGCGGGCACTACCATGCTTGGGTGCTCTGTACTCGTAACTAGTGATGAGCGGGCACTACCATCCTCGGATGCTCAGTACTTGTAACTAGTGATGAGTGGGCACTACCATGCTCGGGTACTCAGTACTGGTAACTAGTGATGAGCGGGCACTACCATGCTCAGGTGCTCGGTACTCGTAACTAGTGATGAGTGAGCACTACCATGCTCGGGTGCTCTGTACTCGTAACTAGTGATGAGCGGGCACTACCATGCTCGGGTGCTCAATACTCGTAACTAGTGAGGAGCGGGCACTACCATGCTCGGGTGCGCAGTACTTGTAACTAGTGATGAGCGGGCACTACCATGCTCGGGTCTTGAAATGAGCAGTTGGATACTCGGATGGGAGCGACTCAAGTCCCTAGCATAATGGAAGCCATTAGGGAACTTTAGTTGCTCCCGTCCGAGCATTCAGCTGTTCACATCAAGACCCAAGCATGGTAGTGCCCGCTCATCACTAGTTACGAGTACTGAGCACCTGAGCATGGTAGTGCCCGCTTATCACTAGTTACCAGTACTGAGCACCTGAGCATGGTAGTGCCCGCTCATCACTAGTTACCAGTACTGAGCACCTGAGCATGGTAGTGCTCGCTCATCACTAGTTACCAGTACTGAGCACCTGAGCATGGTAGTGCCCGCTCATCACTAGTTACGAGTACTGAGCACCCGAGCATGGTAGTGCCCGCTCATCACTAGTTACGAGTACTGAGCACCTGAGCATGATAGTGCCCGCTCATCACTAGTTACGAGTACTGAGCACCCGAGCATGGTAGTGCCCGCTCATCACTAGTTACCAGTACTGAGCACCTGAGCATGGTAGTGCCCGCTCATCACTAGTTACGAGTACTGAGCACCTGAGCATGGTAGTGCCCGCTCATCACTAGTTACCAGTACTGAGCACCCGAGCATGGTAGTGCCCGCTCATCACTAGTTACGAGTACAGAGCAGCCGAGCATGGTAGTGCCCGCTCATCACTAGTTACGAGTACTGAGCTCCTGAGCATGGTAGTGCCCGCTCATCACTAGTTACGAGTACTGAGCATGATAGTTAGAACCCCTCATACCTGCTGATAGTTTCCACAATTCTGTATCCGTGGGGAGTTGTAACATCATCGGCACCGCTCACTTCCAGCTTGGAATAGACCAACTGTGGACAACCACATCAGTCGGTAATGTCAAAGGATTCTAGAATTTGAGATGGTGCAAAAATCTCTGTATCCTACATCTTGGGCCACTTATGAGAAGGATGAGGCTCATTATTATATTTTCATTGGAAAATATTCAGCTTTTCTTTATCGTTCCTTTGGGAGACCCAGACCATGGGTGTTTAGCTTCTGCCTCCGGAGGACACACAAAGTACTACACTTAAAAGTGTAGCTCCTCCCTCTGAGCTTATACACCCCCTGGAGAACCAGATCTAGCCATTTTATCGCTTTGTGTTCAGGAGGCATACATCCACACATGCATTCTCATCTGATTGTTTGACTTTTGTAAAGAGTTTGAAGAAAAGCGGGTCCATGTCTGCACTCCCGGCATGTCCCTTCTCACCCCACTGTGTCGGCGGTGTTGTTAAGGTTGATTTACAAGGCTGAAGCCTTACATGCCGCGCTCCTTCACCTTCCCTCCTGGGCTCTGGCTTGAAGTGGGAGCCAGCACGGTCTCCATGCCTGGCAGGAGTCCGGTCTCCATCCACAGCCCCTTGAGGATTCTGTTGGACCGGAGCACTCATCCCCAGGGACATGGCCCTGCGTCTCAGCAGCTAAGTACCTGAGACGTTTATGTTGGGGGTCCTGGTTCTTTATTGTATGGGGAGAGTATGCTGTATGTGATTGTTTTAACTTTTCCGGCGTATTCTCTAGCTTTTGCCTGAGAACCGCGCCGATGGTGCCTGCTTGTCGGCCTCGCCGCTTAAATTTAGGCCCCGGCTTTGCCGGAGGCCTAGTTTCATTTTCCTGCCCTCGCATGTCACTCATGCAGAGGGACAGGTTCGGCACCTCCCGGCGGCCGTTCTACACAGGGGAGGGACACTCCCCACCGCTGGGGCGTCCCTCCTTCCCTGCAGGTCTCTATAGCCCTCCAGTTCCCGCTCTTTTATAGGAACGCCCTCTTCTCAGGCAGAGTTCACTCTGCTCTGGCACATTCTGCATCTCTGCTGAGGTGCTGCGACTGGGGGACCGGGCTTCGGGATCTGGAGGGCACACAACACCGCGCTCAGCGGTCTGGTAAGCCACAGCCGGTCTCCGGTTGTGGACCTCTGTATATTCTCCCTGGGGGTCATTCTCTTTGTAGAGTCCCCACTCCAGCAGCATGTCTCACACAAGGAGCAAGGCTCCAAAGCTTTATACTGTATGCGCTGCATGTAAGCTCCTGCTGCCTGAGCCGAGCATTTATCCACACTGTGATGGTTGCTCTAACTTGGCGGTGCCACAGCCTGGAGTCTCACCCCCAGTGGTCTCTCAGGCTGCTGCTGCACCTGTGACTGAACCCCCGGCCTGGGTAGAGTCCTTTTCTAGGTCCATATCCCAGTCATTTGCTGAGTCCATGGGACTTTTGTCCAGGACTTTGATGAATATGCATCAGCCCCCCTCACAGGGTGCCTCTAATACTCTTGACAGAGGACTCCTATCCTCTGACCTCCGTCCATCAGAGCTCATGGAGGATTCATCATCTGATCCCAGACCCCGTCCTTCTAAGAGAAGGCGCAGGGTTTCCTCCTCCTCCCCATCCCACGGCTCTGTCTCAAGAGCTGACTCTCAAGATGAGGAGGATGCCCTCACTGGGGGCTCGGAGGCTATGTATCCCATCGATTTCTCTGAGGGTGACGCAGATCTTAGTGATTTGATTGCTTCTATTAATTCTGTGCTGGATCTCAATCCGCCAGTGTCAGAGGAGCAACTCTCTTTGGCAGAAAAACATCAGTTTACCTCGCCTAAGAGAGTGAAGAGTGTGTTTAACCACTCCAGTTTTCAGACCGCTGTGACCAACCCCAGGGCCTGCCCTGACAAACGCTTTCCAAAGCGTGGTTCTGATGACCGGTTTCCATTTCCACCTGAGGTGGTCAAGGAGTGGTCTCACTCCCCAAAGGTAGACCCTCCGGTGTCTAGGCTATCAGCCCGGACCGTTGTGTCGGTGGCTGACGGCACCTCACTTAAGGATTCCACTGACCGTCAGATTGACCTTTTGGCCAAATCTGTGTATGAAGCTGCGGGGGCCGCGTTTTCCCCGACTTTTGCAGCAGTGTGGGCTCTCAAAGCCATCTCTGCTTCTCTAGAGGAGATGCATTCCCTCACCAAGGAATCTATGCCTGAGATGGTTACCTTAACTGCTCAGGCTTCAGCTTTTTCATCTTATGCAATGTCTGCCATGCTGGAGGCTTCTCACCGCACTGCGGTGGCTTCAGCTAATTCTCTTGTTATGCGCAGGATTTTGTGGCTTCGAGAGTGGAAGGCAGATGCTTCTTCCAAGAAGTTTCTTGCTGGGCTCCCTTTTGCTGGTTCACGGCTGTTTGGTGAACAGCTGGATGAAATCATTAAAGAAGCTACTGGCGGGAAGAGTACTTCCATGCCACAATCCAAGACCAGGAAACCCGCCCAGGGTAGGAATCAATCGAGGTTTCGTTCCTTTCGTTCCTCCAACTGGTCATCCTCTAAGCCTTCCGCCTCGTCCGCTAACTCGGCCAAGGATCAGAAATCCAACTGGCGCCCAAAAGCGCGTCCGCAGAAGACCGCAGGAGGTTCTGCCACTAAGGCAGCTTCCTCATGACTCTCGGCCCGCTCCAGCCACGTCTTTAGTCGGTGGCAGGCTCTCCCACTTTGGCGACGCTTGGTTAAAGCAAGTCTCCGATCAGTGGGTGAGAGACATCATATCTCACGGCTACAGGATAGAATTCTCTTCCAGCCCTCCAAACAGATTTTTTCTCTCAACTCCCCCCTGCTCCAAGGCCGCCGCCTTCTCGCAGACCGTTGCGTCCTTGCAGGCAAACGGAGTGATTTTCCCAGTTCCCGCTCAGGAACGGTTCAGAGGTTTTTACTCAAATCTCTTCCTAGTTCCAAAAAAGGACGGTACCTTCCGGCCCATCCTGGATATCAAGCTTCTCAACAAGCATGTCCGGGTGCGGCATTTTCGCATGGAGTCTCTGCGATCAGTCATTGCCTCTATGACCCAAGGGGAGTTCCTGGCGTCCATCGACATCAGAGATGCCTATCTACATGTGCCAATCGCAGTGTCACATCAGCGTTGGTTACGTTTTGCGATAGGAGAGGATAATTTCCAATTCGTGGCTCTCCCCTTCGGGTTAGCCACGGCCCCTCGGGTATTCACCAAGGTCATGGCGGCAGTGATTGCGGTCCTGCACCTCCAGGGATTAGCAGTGCTTCCTTATCTGGACGACCTTCTGGTCAAGGGTACATCCAGTGCAGACTGTCAGCGGAGTGTTTCGCTCTCTCTCGCCACCCTAGCCCAATTCGGGTGGATTGTCAATCTTCCCAAATCCACTCTGACTCCGACCCAGAGTCTCACGTACCTAGGGATGCAGTTCGAGACTTTGCCGGCACTTGTGAAGTTGCCCTTAATCAAACAGCAGTCTCTCCGGCTAGCGGTGCGCTCTCTCCTGAGGCCCCGCCGTTATTCCCTCAGGCGCCTGATGGAGGTGCTGGGTCAAATGGTGGCCTCCATGGAGGCGGTTCCCTTTGCCCAGTTCCATCTGCGTCCTCTGCTGCTGGACATTCTCCGCTGTTGGGACAAGCGGCCTTCCTCCTTACAGAGGTTAGTGGCTCTGTCGCCACGGACCAGGAGCTCTCTTCAGTGGTGGCTTCGACCCCTCTCCCTGTCCCAAGGGCGCTCCTTCCTGACCCCGTCCTGGGTGATCCTCACCACGGATGCCAGTCTATCCGGCTGGGGAGCGGTACATCTCCACCACAGAGCACAGGGCACTTGGACTCTGTCCGAGTCAGCCCTTTCAATCAATGTGCTGGAAACCAGAGCTGTGCTTCTAGCTCTCCTAGCCTTTCACCACCTGTTGGCGGGCAGGCACATTCGAGTCCAGTCAGACAACGCGACAGCGGTTGCTTACATCAATCACCAAGGCGGGACACGCAGCCGCCTGGCAATGTTGGAGGTCCAACGCATTCTTCAATGGGCGGAGGACTCCAAGTCCACCATATCCGCAGTCCACATCCCTGGCGTAGAAAACTGGGAGGCAGATTACCTCAGCCGTCAATCCGTGGACGGTGGCGAGTGGTCCCTGCACCCGGCAGTGTTTCAGTCAATCTGCCACAAGTGGGGCACTCCGGACATGGACCTAATGGCATCCCGTCACAACAACAAGGTTCCGGTTTACGTGGCTCGCTCCCACGATCCTCAGGCCTTCGCCGCGGACGCTCTGGTTCAAGACTGGTCCCAGTTCCGTCTGTCCTACGTGTTTCCCCCTCTAGCTCTTTTGCCCAGAGTCCTGCGCAAGATCAGAATATAGGGCCGTCGAGTCATCCTCATTGCACCGGACTGGCCCAGGCGAGCTTGGTATCCGGACCTGCTCCAACTGTCCGTGGAGATGCCGTGGCATCTTCCGGACCGTCCAGACCTGCTCTCCAAAGGTCCGTTTTTCCGCCCGAATTCTGCGGCACTCAAATTGACGGCGTGGCTCTTGAGTCCTGGATTTTGACGGCTTCTGGTATTCCTCCTGAAGTCATCTCCACTATGACTCGGGCCCGTAAGTCTTCCTCCGTCAAGATCTATCACAGGACTTGGAAAATTTTCCTGTCCTGGTGTCGCTCTTCCGGCCATTCTCCTTGGCCATTCTCGTTGCCGACCCTTCTCTTTTTTACAGTCCGGTCTGCAGCTAGGACTGTCCCTCAACTCTCTCAAGGGACAAGTCTCAGCTCTATCAGTGCTGTTCCAGCGGCGTCTCGCCCGTCTGGCTCAGGTCCGCACCTTCATGCAAGGTGCGTCTCACATCATTCCGCCTTATCGGCGGCTCTTGGATCCCTGGGACCTTAACTTGGTCCTCATGGTATTGCAGAAACCCCCTTTCGAGCCCCTTAGGGAGGTTTCTTTGTATCGTCTTTCTCAAAAGGTGGTCTTTCTAGTTGCCATAACTTCTTTCAGGAGAGTCTCTGATTTGGCTGCGCTCTCCTCGGAGTCACCTTTTTTGGTTTTTCACCAAGACAAGGTAGTTCTCCGTCCGACCCCGGACTTTCTTCCTAAGGTGGTCTCTTCCTTCCACCTTAACCAGGATATTTCCTTGCCTTCCTTCTGTCCGGCCCCTGTTCATCGCTTTGAGAAAGCGCTGCATACTCTAGATCTGGTGCGTGCTCTCCAGATTTATGTGTCTCGCACCGCTGCGCTTAGGCGGTGCACCTCTCTTTTTGTGCTAACCACAGGGCGGCGCAAGGGTCTCTCTGCTTCTAAGCCGACCTTGGCCCGTTGGATTAGATCGACCATTTCGGACGCCTACCAGAGTACTCAGGTGCCTCCCCCGCCGGGGATCAAAGCACACTCGACCAGAGCTGTCGGTGCCTCTTGGGCTTTTAGGCACCAGGCTACGGCTCAACAAGTCTGTCAGGCTGCCACTTGGACTAGCCTGCATACCTTTTTGAAGCACTACCAAGTGCATGCTCATGCTTCGGCAGATGCGAGCTTGGGCAGACGCATCCTTCAGGCGGCTGTCGCCCACTTGTGAAGTTAGGCTCCGCCTACTTCTTAGTTTTTCTGTTTATTCCCACCCAGGGACAGCTTTGGAACGTCCCATGGTCTGGGTCTCCCAAAGGAACGATAAAGAAAGAGAATTTTGTTACTTACCGTAAATTCTTATTTCTTATAAATTCTTATAAGAATTTCTTATAGTTCCGTATTGGCAGACCCAGCACCCTCCCCGTTGCCTGTTGGCAATTTTCTTGTTCCGTGTGTTATCACCGGCTGTTGTCGTGGACAGAGTCTCCGGTTGTTCCGGTTCTTACTCGGTTCTTCTTGTGGGTGGCTATTCTCCTTCAGCTTTTGCACTAAACTGGCTAGGACTGGCTACCAGGGGGTGTATAAGCTCAGAGGGAGGAGCTACACTTTTAAGTGTAGTACTTTGTGTGTCCTCCGGAGGCAGAAGCTAAACACCCATGGTCTGGGTCTCCCAATACGGAACTATAAGAAAAAGAATTTACGGTAAGTAACAAAATTCTCTTTTTTAGTGATCTTTAGTCCAGATTCGTCAAGTGTCGTTTTTACGTCTATTGCTTTTGTTTTTGTTGTCAACTTTATCAAAAGGGAGCACTTTTTTTAATGTATTGTATTTTTCCCCCACTTTTTAATGGGAACCAGTCACCAGATTAGACCCCTATAAGCTGCGGCCACCACCAGTGAGCTCTTATATACTGCATTACAATAAAGAGCCCACTGGTGGTGGCTGCAGGTCATAAGTGAGAACCTGGTGACAGGCTCCCTTTAATCTGAGACAATCTATTAAATAAGTTTTAAAATGTTTGCGTCAGACCAAAGCATCTAGATCAGACCTGGGCAAGGGGCGGCCCGCGGGCCGGATCCGACCCGCCTGCCGTCTGTGACCGGGGCCCACCTGCCGTCTGTGACCGGGCCCGCCTGCCGTCTGTGACCGGGCCCGCCTGCCGTCTGTGACCGGGCCCGCCTGCCGTCTGTGACCGGGCCCGCCTGCCGTCTGTGACCGGGCCCGCCTGCCGTCTGTGACCGGGCCCGCCTGCCGTCTGTGACCGGGCCCGCCTGCCGTCTGTGACCGGGCCCGCCTGCCGTCTGTGACCGGGCCCGCCTGCCGTCTGTGACCGGGCCCGCCTGCCGTCTGTGACCGGGCCCGTCTGTGACCGGGCCCGCCTGCCGTCTGTGACCGGGCCCGCCTGCCGTCTGTGACCGGGCCCGCCTGCCGTCTGTGACCGGGCCCGCCTGCCGTCTGTGACCGGGCCCGCCTGCCGTCTGTGACCGGGCCCGACTGCCGTCTGTGACCGGGCCCGCCTGCCGTCTGTGACCGGGCCCGCCTGCCGTCTGTGACCGGGCCCGCCTGCCGTCTGTGACCGGGCCCGCCTGCCGTCTGTGACCGGGCCCGCCTGCCGTCTGTGACCGGGCCCGCCTGCCGTCTGTGACCGGGCCCGCCTGCCGTCTGTGACCGGGCCCGCCTGCCGTCTGTGACCGGGCCCGCCTGCCGTCTGTGACCGGGCCCGCCTGCCGTCTGTGACCGGGCCCGCCTGCCGTCTGTGACCGGGCCCGCCTGCCGTCTGTGACCGGGCCTGCCCGTCTTGCTGAGAATAGTAGGCATGGCCTGATCTATGCCTCAACTCCGCTCTCACTGCCGTGAGCTATGTATCCCGCAGTGCAGTGATAAGCAGCTGCCACGCCCCCCACCCTGCCGGCCACGCCCCCTCTTGCTGCCAGTCATGCCCCTCTCTCTGGATGCGTTCTATGGCATCTATACTGCTAGCCATGCCCCTTTTGCGGTCGTCCACGCCCCCTCTGAATGCTGCACACACACTCCTCCTTCCTTGTCCCCTCTTGCTGCTCTGTCGATGTTGGCCACGCCCCCTTTGTCTGCCCCCTATACCCAGGATCCTCACATGTGACCGGCTCATCACAGCGGACACTTCAAAAACGTCTGTTCTGCAACTGAGGTAAGTGCACCAGTAGCAGCAGGGAGAGAGCAGAGTGCCTGCAGGAGTGGGGAGCAGGGGAGCAGCATTTCTGTCTTCTCAGGTCCCCCCGTGCCTGGAATAGAAGAAGCAGACACACAGGGGACTCAGAGAAGGCAGCCAGAGGAGCCCTCAGCGTCCCCAGGGCCAGTATGTATGCCCCACTGGCCACCGCTGTCAGTATGTATGCCCCACTGGCCACCGCTGTCAGTATGTATGCCCCACTGGCCACCGCTGTCAGTATGTATGCCCCACTGGCCACCGCTGTCAGTATGTATGCCCCACTGGCCACCGCTGTCAGTATGTATGCCCCACTGGCCACCGCTGTCAGTATGTATGCCCCACTGGCCACCGCTGTCAGTATGTATGCCCCACTGGCCACCGCTGTCAGTATGTATGCCCCACTGGCCACCGCTGTCAGTATGTATGCCCCACTGGCCACCCCTGTCAGTATGTATGCCCCACTGGCCACCGCTGTCAGTATGTATGCCCCACTGGCCACCGCTGTCAGTATGTATGCCCCACTGGCCACCGCTGTCAGTATGTATGCCCCACTGGCCACCGCTGTCAGTATGTATGCCCCACTGGCCACCGCTGTCAGTATGTATGCCCCACTGGCCACCGCTGTCAGTATGTATGCCCCACTGGCCACCGCTGTCAGTATGTATGCCCCACTGGCCACCGCTGTCAGTATGTATGCCCCACTGGCCACCGCTGTCAGTATGTAGGCCCCACTGGCCACCACTGTCAGTATGTAGGCCCCACTGGCCACCACTGTCAGTATGTAGGCCCCACTGGCCACCGCTGTCAGTATGTAGGCCCTACTGGCCACCGCTGTCAGTATGTAGGCCCCACTGGCCACCGCTGTCAGTATGTAGGCCCCACTGGCCACCGCTGTCAGTATGTAGGCCCCACTGGCCACCGCTGTCAGTATGTAGGCCCCACTGGCCACCGCTGTCAGTATGTAGGCCCCACTGGCCACCGCTGTCAGTATGTAGGCCCCACTGGCCACCGCTGTCAGTATGTAGGCCCCACTGGCCACCGCTGTCAGTATGTAGGCCCCACTGGCCACCACTGTCAGTATGTAGGCCCCACTGGCCATCACTGTCAGTATGTAGGCCCCACTGGCCACCGCTGTCAGTATGTAGGCCCCACTGGCCACCAGGGCCAGTATGTGTGTTCCACTGGCCACCAGGGCCAGTATGTGTGATCCACTGGCTACCAGGGCCAGTATATGTGATCCACTGGCCATCAGGGCCAGTATGTGTGATCCACTGGCCACCAGGGCCAGTATGTGTGATCCACTGGCCACCAGGGCCAGTATGTGTGATCCACTGGCCACCAGGGCCAGTATGTGTGATCCACTGGCCACCACGGTCATTATTGTGATCCACTGGCCACCAGGGCCAGTATGTGTGATCCACTGGCCACCAGGGCCAGTAATATCTATGCCCCCCACTGACTTCCATATTTTCATTGCATCTTTGTATTGTTTAACTTACTGTTTGTTTATGAAGGGATAGTATATACACTATCTATAGTATTGGGTAGAACTGAGCTAATTATATTAGTCCGGCCCTTTAAAACCATCCCAATTTCTCATGCGGCCCCATGGGAAAATTAATTGCCCACCCCTGCTCTAGATAATGAAAGCTGAGCCTACATTGTCAAGGGCTGGGAAAAAAAGCTAAAAATTCCTAAAATGCGAAGAATGACTACAAAAATGACACAAAATAAAAAATAAATCAGTACCTTGGTGTTATAATTCATTATGTTTTAAAACTTGATTTACATACTGAAGCAGGCGCTGCACAGTTCTCCCTCTTCTGCTCTAATGTAGTCTGTTACATTGTATCTATATGATGCTGCATGGTTCTGAGCCTCCACTAGAGGTCACCATTGCTCCATTGTTAAATTAAAGGACGTATATGGCTGAAGCAATGCTCCCAGTATATATATTACTGTCTATATATCTATTAATGTAAAATGTACCTTTTTAGGTTCTGACGACTCAGATTTTGGTGATGAAAGTTTTCCCTCCGACGGAGGAGAAGCGTCCGATGCCTCCGACCATGAAACAGACGACCAGGTCGAGTCTGACGACCATAATAAAGGCTGGGCGGATGCCATGGCTAAAATCCTCAACAAGAAAGTCCCCGCGCACAAGGCCAGCACCATCCTGGTGAAAAGCAAAACGCTGCAAAAGGAGAAGGAAAAAGACAAGCAGGAGCGGCTGGAGAAAAAGGAACAGGTGAGCGGCTGTCCATGTAATATAGCGGTACGTCCGGCCGGCCCGGGTCTTGCTGCGCTCCCAGACTGTGCAGTCCTCCTAATTATAGAGTCACACACCCGCACTCATATCGGTGAGTGACCAGACAGATTTACCATTCAGAAAGCTGGAAAGTTGTGTGCCACCTCTGGGATCTTTCATCTGGCCATATTGGTTGTCACTCAGCTCTTCCAGGACTGGAAACAAAAATAAACCCTAAAAACGAAGAGTTTTCTTTTTTTGTTGGCAGTTTCACAGAATTGCACTCAAGGGCTTTAGAGTTATTCCCTTGAAGAATCTCTTAAAGGAATTGTTCACTACTCAGACGACACCTTCTTATATACCATATTCCCCTTTCTCATATAAATCCCCTGCACAGGTTCTGCTGCCCAAGGACCTCGGGGCGTTCTATTTTCCGGGGCTGGCGAAGGGGCGCCCAGTTTTCCGGGGCTGGCGAAGGGGCGCGCAGTTTTCCGGGGCTGGCGAAGGGGCGAGCAGTTTTCCGGGGCTGGCGAAGGGGCGCTCAGTTTTCCGGGGCTGGCGAAGGGGCGCTCAGTTTTCCGGGGCTGGCGAAGGGGCGCTCAGTTTTCCGGGGCTGGCGAAGGGGCTGCATTTCTCGCACTTCCTTCCTCACAAATGATTCCATCGTTCCGTCACTAAGCCTAAAACACAATTTTTGGCGCACCCCATTCTACCACCAGGACCAAAGTGGTCCCTTACCCCACAAACAGTGCTGACGAGCTCTTCACTGAGTATTTTCAAGTAGACAGAACCTTTTTCCTATTCGGTCTCCCGCTGCTTTTGCTCATTGTGCTGGTTCCTCTTAGCGGGGGGGAGGCGAGGTCCCCCATTGTCGGCCGGTTCAGGCTTCTCCCGTATTTTGTGCTCCTTCACCTTCAGTTTTGTATCACAGATTGATAAGAAGCGACAGTGGGAGATGATGTGCAGAGTGAAGACGGATGTGGTGAAGGATCGGGAGGCCGAGCGGAGCCTGCAGAGGATCGCCACACGGTAAAAAAAATCACCAACATTTTACTACTTTCTTTATTTTTTTTATAAAGAATCTCCAATAAGAGGTTTTTTTTTCACATCCGACTACAGAGGAGCTTGAAGATTTGCCGAAAAAAGGAGTACAATAGGAAAAGATTAACTGTGCACATATCTGTGTATGTATGCTGCCTAGAAATATCAGCGCCAGGTGCAGGACGTCGTCTCCGGTCACTTCTGATGAAACTAGAATTCGAGTATAATATTTATATAGATGAGATCGACTCCTGCTCCGCCGTCCCTTTTTCTCAATTCCTTAAAGAGAATCTGTCACCAGATTTTGCCACCAAATCTGAGAGCAGCATAATGTAGAGCCAGATCCTGATTCCAGTTATGTGTCACTTACTGGGCATTTTGCTGTATACTTGATCAAAGCTCTGTTTTATCAGCAGGAGATTATCAGTAGAGGACTAGTAGTAAACTTGCTGTCAGGTAGTCTTCCGTATTTATGATCCCGCCTCCAGCACTGATTGGCACCTTTCTTGTGCACACTGTGCATGGACAGAAAGCTGACAATCCGTGTGAGGGCGAGGTTATAAAGCTCAGCATTCTGAGCACAGCTAGATCTGCAGCAGAGAAAAGTGTAATTTCTTCAGCGCTCTATTGGGAGACCCAGACGATTGGGGTATAGCTACTGCCCTCTGGAGGCCACACAAAGCACTACATTAAAAGTGCAAGGCCCCTCCCCCTCTGGCTATACCCCCCCCCCGTGGTATCACGGGTTCTCCAGTTTTAGCTTTGTGTGCGAAGGAGGTCAGACATTCCATGCATAGCTCCACAGATTTTAGTCAGCAGTAGCTGCTGACTATTTCGGATGGAAGAAAAGAGGACACATATAGTGTCCCCAGCATGCTCCCTTCTCACCCCTGGATGGTGTTGTAAGGTTGAGGTACCTATTGCTGGTACAGGGCTGGAGCCTGACATGCTGTTTTCCTTCCACATCCCCTGGTAGGGCTCTGTGGAAGTGGGATCCTGCCGGCCTCTCAGCTCTGACGCCGGGCTCCATCCACAGACCCATTAGAACCTGATGGAGACGGAGCAGGAGTACGATCAGGGACAGGCCCTGCATCATACAGGTACTCTGTGTCCCCGGCAGGCACAGACACACTCCGGGCTGGCTGGGTGTTGTAGTGCGCCGGGGACCGCAACGTTGGAGTTAGTGTCCCTACAGATTACTGGGGGATTTTTTTGTGTATGGGAACGCAGCGCCGACCCCCTCTGGACCGGGCGGCGCTGCTGTGACTTGTGGTGCGCCGGGGATCCGCCGTCCGCGCTTTTACGGCGGCGGCGGTTATAAATTGAGTCCCCGGCTTTTTGGGCCTAGGACGCCGGCAGCTCCGATTCGTTCCCGCCCCCCACCCTGTCATTCAGGGTAGGGGAGAGACGCTGTTCGCTAGCAGCGACGAGGGCTGGAGCCTGATTTACATGCTCCAGCCCTCACACTAGGCACAGAGGGAAGCAGGCTTCCCGCTCTTAGCCAGGAACGCCCAGGGCCCGCCCCCCTTCTCTCTCAGGACGCCGGCAGCCATTACATGCAGTCTGGCTGGAGGAAGGACGCAAGGCTCTGGGAGACCTGGACTAGGGGCTATCTGGCGACCACACACCCGCTTTTTAAGCGGGCGGTAAGCGATTTTTCTGTGCTGGTCCCTCTAGTGCCTCACGGTGTATCGGTGTACTGTGTAGGATATAGAGATATTGTATTTCTTGCACTGTGAGGTCGCTTCTGGCTGCATCTCCCAGATCCCTCTGTGGAAGCAACAACATGCCATCCTCAAAACGCAAGGCTGCCAAGGCTAGGGCTGTGTATACTGCGTGTGCTGCATGTGGGGCTAATCTACCAGCAGGCTCCGATGACCCCCATTGTGTGCAATGCTCCGACCCGGTGCTGCTTCGCCAGCCGGAGTCAGGAGAGGTAGTGACCCAGGCTGAGACGCTTGTAAGTTCTGCCCCGGTGACAGGGACAGACTTTGCAGTTTTTGCGGATAATATGTCTGTGTCTATGGCAAAAATCCTTGAAACCTTGCAATCTATGCATGGGGCTCAGTCTTTGGGCACGGCGAGGCCTCTGTCCTCAGGTCCCCCTCACTTGGAATTAATCCAGCCCACAGGGGGGTCCCCGGCTTCACAGGCCGAGGATTATGACTCAGATGATAGCCCCAGCCACCCTAAACGAGCTCGCTGGGAAAGACCCTCGACGTCATCACACTGCTCAGGGTCTCAGCGCAATCAGTCTCTCTGTGATGTGTCTGATGAGAGTGATCAGGAATCCATTCCTGGAACCCCTCTCAACCTGGATACCCCTGATGGGGATGCCATGGTAAACGACCTTATCTCAGCCATCAATAGGCTGTTGGATATTTCTCCCCCAGCCCCTTCAGCAGAAGAGGCGGCTGCGGAGCAGGAGAAGTTTCGTTTCCTTTATCCCAAGCGTAAATTGAGTGCTTTGTTGGATCACGCTGACTTCAGAGAATCAATCCAGAAGCACGACGCTCACCCAGAAAGGCGTTTCTCTAAACGATCTAAAGATACGCGTTTCCCTTTCCCCCCTGAGGTGGTCAAGCGCTGGACACAGTGTCCAAAGGTAGACCCCCCGATTTCCAAACTCGCAGCTAGGTCCATAGTTGCAGTGGAGGATGGCGCTTCACTTAAAGATGCCAATGACAGACAGATGGACCTTTGGTTAAAATCTGTCTATGAAGCTATCGGCGCGTCGTTTGCTCCGGCATTCGCAGCCTCTATGGGCACTCCAGGCTATTTCAGCTGGCTTAGCAAAAGTGGATGCTATCATACATCCAGCAGTGCCGCAAGTGGCGCACCTTACCACGCAGATGTCGGCGTTTGCGTCTTACGCTATCAATGCGGTCCTAGAATCTACCAGTCGCACCTCAATGGCGTCCGCCAATTCGGTAGTTTTGCGCAGAGCCTTGTGGTTAAAGGACTGGAAAGCAGATGCTGGTTCCAAAAAATGTTTAACCAGTTTGCCTTTATCTAGAGAGAGACTGTTTGGCGAGCCATTGGCTGATATCATTAAGCAGTCCAAGGGTAAAGACTCCTCTTTACCACAACCCAGAACAACCAAACCTCAGCAGAAAAAGTGGCAGCAGAGGTTTCAGTCCTTTCGAGGTTCGGGCAAGACACCATTTACCTCGTCCAAAGGGACTCAGAGGACGCAAAGAAACTCAGATTCGTGGCGGGCTCACACGCGCCCCAAGAAAGCAAATGGAGGTACCGCTTCCAAAGCGGCTACCTCATGACTTCCAGCCCCCTCCCTCCGCATCGCCGGTCGGGGGCAGGCTCTCCCGCTTTTCCGGCATTTGGATGTCACAGGTCAAAGACCGGTGGGTGACGGACATTTTGTCTCGCGGGTACATAATCGAGTTCAATTCTCGTCCTCCAGCTCGGTTCTTCAGAACCTCCCCACATCCAGACCGAGCAGATGCTCTGCTGCAGGCGGTGGACTCCCTAAGAGCGGAAGGAGTGGTGATCCCAGTCCCTCCTCAGGAACAAGGGCTAGGGTTTTACTCCAATCTGTTTGTGGTTCCAAAAAAGGACGGCTCGTTCCGTCCTGTTCTGGACCTAAAACGGCTCAACAAACATGTGCACGCCAGGAAGTTCCGGATGGAAACCCTGCGTTCTGTCATTGCCTCAATGTCCAGAGGAGACTTCCTTGCCTCAATAGACATCAAAGATGCTTATCTCCACGTGCCAATTGCTACAGAACATCAACGTTTTCTACGTTTTGTGATAGGAGACGACCATTTTCAGTTCGTAGCTCTGCCATTTGGTCTGGCGACAGCCCCACGGGTCTTCACCAAGGTCATGGCGGCGGTGGTAGCAGTCTTGCACTCTCAGGGACACTCGGTGATCCCTTACCTAGACGATTTATTGGTCAAAGCGCCCTCTCAAGAGGCATGTCAGCACAGCCTGAATGCTACGCTGGAGACCCTACAGTCTTTCGGATGGATCATCAACTTTCCAAAGTCGATCCTATCACCGACTCAATCAATAACGTATCTTGGCATGGAGTTTCATACTCTAGCAGCGATAGTGAAGCTTCCGCTGAACAAGCAGCGGTCACTACAGACAGGGGTGCAATCTCTTCTGCAGGGCCAGTTGCATCCCTTGCGGCGCCTCATGCATTTCCTAGGGAAGATGGTGGCAGCCATGGAAGCAGTTCCCTTTGCGCAGTTTCATCTGCGCCCACTTCAATGGGACATTCTCCGCCAATGGGACGGGAAGTCAACGTCCCTGGACAGGAAAGTCTCGCTTTCCCAGACGGCCAAGGACTCCCTACAATGGTGGCTCCTTCCCACCTCATTGTCTCAAGGAAGATCCTTCCTGCCCCCATCCTGGGCAGTAGTCACGACAGATGCGAGTCTGTCAGGGTGGGGAGCAGTATTTCTCCACCACAGGGCTCAGGGGACGTGGACTCCGCAGGAGTCCACCCTTCAGATCAATGTTCTGGAGATCAGAGCAGTGTATCTTGCTCTACTGGCCTTCCAACAGTGGCTGGAAGGAAAGCAGATCCGAATCCAATCGGACAAATCCACAGCGGTGGCATACATCAACCACCAAGGAGGGACGCGCAGTCGGCAAGCCTTCCAAGAAGTCAGGCGCATTCTAATGTGGGTGGAGGACAGAGCATCCACCATATCCGCGGTTCACATCCCAGGCGTAGAAAACTGGGAAGCAGACTTCCTCAGTCGCCAGGGCATGGACGCAGGGGAATGGTCCCTTCACCCGGACGTGTTTCAGGAAATCTGTCGCCGCTGGGGAGTGCCGGACGTCGACCTAATGGCATCCCGGCACAACAACAAGGTCCCGGCATTCATGGCGAGGTCGCGCGATCAAAGAGCTCTGGCGGCAGACGCCTTGGTTCAAGATTGGTCGCAGTTTCAGCTCCCATACGTGTTTCCGCCTCTGGCGCTCTTGCCCAGAGTGCTACGCAAGATCAGATCCGAGTGCAGCCGCATCATACTCGTCGCTCCAGACTGGCCGAGGAGGTCGTGGTATCCGGATCTGTGGCATCTCACGATCGGTCGACCGTGGTCACTGCCAGACCGACCAGACTTACTGTCCCAAGGGCCGTTTTTCCATCAGAATTCTGCGGCCCTGAACCTGACTGTGTGGCCATTGAGTCCTGGATCCTAGCATCTGCAGGATTATCTCAAGGAGTCGTTGCCACAATGAGACAAGCTAGAAAGTCGAATTCGGCTAAGATCTACCACAGAACGTGGAAGATTTTCTTATCCTGGTGCTCTGCTCAGGGAGTGTCTCCCTGGCCATTTGCATTGCCCAAGTTTCTTTCCTTCCTGCAATCGGGGTTAGAAAAGGGCTTGTCGCTCAGCTCCCTTAAAGGGCAAGTTTCGGCACTATCCGTGTTTTTTCAGAAGCGTCTAGCACGTCTTTCTAAGGTGCGCACGTTCCTGCAGGGGGTCTGTCATATTGTGCCCCCGTACAAGCGGCCGTTAGATCCATGGGATCTGAACAGGGTACTAGTTGCTCTTCAGAAGCCGCCCTTCGAGCCTCTGAAGGAAGTTTCCTTTTCTCGGCTGTCACAGAAAGTGGCGTTTCTTGTTGCGATCACATCGCTTCGGCGAGTGTCTGAGCTGGCAGCTCTGTCATCCAAGGCTCCCTTCCTGGTGTTCCACCAGGACAAGGTAGTGCTGCGCCCTATTCCGGAGTTTCTCCCTAAGGTCGTATCCTCTTTTCATCTTAATCAGGATATATCCTTGCCTTCTTTTTGTCCTCATCCGGTTCACCGGTATGAAAAGGACTTACGTTTGCTAGATCTGGTGAGAGCACTCAGAATCTACATTTCCCGCACGGCGCCCATGCGCCGTGCCGATGCACTTTTTGTCCTTGTCGCTGGTCCGCGCAAGGGGTTGCAGGCTTCTAAAGCCACCCTGGCTCGATGGATCAAAGAACCAATTCTAGAGGCCTACCGTTCTGCGGGGCTTCCGGTTCCTTCAGGGCTAAAAGCCCACTCAACCAGAGCCGTGGGTGCGTCCTGGGCATTACGTCACCAGGCTTCGGCTCAACAGGTGTGCCAGGCAGCTACCTGGTCCAGTCTGCACACTTTCACCAAGCATTATCAGGTGCATACCTATGCTTCGGCGGATGCCAGCTTAGGTAGAAGAGTCCTGCAGGCGGCAGTGACACCCCCGTAGGGGAGGGCTGTTTTGCAGCTCTAACATGAGGTATTTCTTTACCCACCCAGGGACAGCTTTGGGACGTCCCAATCGTCTGGGTCTCCCAATAGAGCGCTGAAGAAGAAGGGAATTTTGTTACTTACCGTAAATTCCTTTTCTTCTAGCTCTTATTGGGAGACCCAGCACCCGCCCTGTTGTCCTTCGGGATGTTTTTTTGTTGTTTGCGGGTACACATGTTGTTCATGTTGAACGGTTTTTCAGTTCTCCGATGTTATTCGGAGTTAATTTGTTTAAACCAGTTATTGGCTTCCTCCTTCTTGCTTTGGCACTAAAACTGGAGAACCCGTGATACCACGGGGGGGGTATAGCCAGAGGGGGAGGGGCCTTGCACTTTTAATGTAGTGCTTTGTGTGGCCTCCAGAGGGCAGTAGCTATACCCCAATCGTCTGGGTCTCCCAATAAGAGCTAGAAGAAAAGGAATTTACGGTAAGTAACAAAATTCCCTTCTTCTTTATCGTTCCTATGGGAGACCCAGACCATGGGTGTATAGCTACTGCCTCCGGAGGACACACAAAGTACTACACTCAAAACGTGTAGCTCCTCCCTCCTAGCATATACACCCCCTGCTAGCCAGTCCTAGCCAGTTCAATGCTTTGTGTTTCAGGAGGTCACACACACATGCATTCTCTGATTTTGATTTTTGATTTTTCCTTCTGGATCAAAGATTTGGAAGAAAAGCGGGTCCAGTCTGGACTCCCGGCATGTCCCTTCTCACCCCACTGTGTCGGCGGTGCTGTTAAGGTTGACTTTACAAGGCTGGAGCCTTCACATGCCGCGCTCCTTCACATCCTCTGAGAGGCTCTGGTTTGAAGTGGGAGCCAACACGGTTCTCACTGCTTTGCAGGAGACCGGTCTCCATCCACAGCCCTTTTTCAGGATCCTGCTGGACGGAGCTATCACCCCCCAGGGACCTGGCAACCTGCGTCTCACAAGCTAAGTATATGAGACGTTATTACCACAGAAAGTGGTATTTCCAGGGGTCCTTTATATTTATTTATTGCCGGCCGCATGTTTTACTCTAGGCCCCGGCTTTGCCTGAGGCCTAGTTTCGGTTTCCACTGCCTCTGCTTGTCAGTCATGCAGAGGGACAGTGTGGCTCCGCCCAGCAGCTGTGCAGCACAGGGAGCGGACACTCCTCACTGAGGAAGGATTCCCTCCCCTGGCTACCTCATTTGCCGCTCTCAGAGTAGGCCCCGCCCCCTCTCCTAGCTCCGGTCGCCATTTTCTCAGCGTTCTCTGTGCGCAGGCACAGAGATTCCACATTGTGACAAGTGGGGGCCTGGGCTGAGGGCTAGAGGGCACAGAAATGTATGTTTAAACGATCTGGCAGCCACAACCTCCGGTTTGTGCAGCTGCTTATTTTATCTGTTTATATATGCTGGGGGCCGTTCTAGGACAGAGCCCCCACCTCTGCAGCATGTCTCACAGAGCGAGGCTGCAGGCTGTTTTTATTATCCACTGCAGGTAGTCTCGTACGGCTGTACCGAGCTCATAACCACTGTGGCCCCTCAGCTTGGAGGCTCATTAGTGGTCCCTCCAGCTGCTCCGGCTTCGGTGGCTGACCCCTGGTTTGGTTGGAATCCTATTTCCAGGGGTCGGCTGTCCCGGCATCTGCTGAGCATGCAGCCCCCTTCTCAGGGTGTGTCTGCTGCTACTCGCTCAGCAAAGCTCACAGAGGACTCTCCTTCTGGTCTCAGACCCCGTCCTCCTGACAGGGAGACGCAGGGTCCCCTGTCCTCCCCGTCCCACAGCTCTGATTACGAGCTGACTCACTGGACGAGGAGGATGACTCTACCAGGGGCACGGACGCTACTTTATGTACCATTGATCCGTCCGTAGGTGACGCAGATGCTAATGATTGGATTGCGTCCATTATACTTGTACTGGACCTCCGTCCGCCTGTATCAGGGGAGTATTCCCCGCTGGCAGAAAGGCATCAGTATACCTTTAACAGGACAAGGAGTGTGTTCCTTAACCACTCCAGTTTTCAGCCCACTGTGTCCAAGCCCACAGCCTGTCCTGTCAGACCCCAAAGCGGGGTTCTGCTGCCTGTTTCCCCCTCCCATCAGAGGTGGTCAAGGAGTGAGCTCATTCGCCAAGGGTAGTCCCTCCGGTGTCTAGACTTTCAGCCCGGATAGTTGTATCAGTGGCTGACGGCACCTCTATAAGGATCCCACGGTACATTAATTTTGTACTGGACCTCAATCCGCCGGAGTTACCTTGCCTAAGAGAACACAATGTGTGTTCCTTAACCACTCCAGTTTTCAGGCCACTGTGACCAAGCCCAGGGTCCGCTCTGACAGTCGCTTCCCATGAAGCGTGATGGTGGTCAAGAAGTGGGCTCATTCACCTCAGGTGGCTCAGCCCGGACCGTTATGTCAGTGGCTGATGGCTCCTCACTTAAGGTTTTGCGGTCCGCCCGGTTGTCCTTCTGGCCAAATCTGTATGGGGGCGGCAGGAGCTTCGTTCTCCTCAGCTTTACAGCAGTGCGGCTTTTTTGTAGCCTTCTCTGCTTCTCTAGAGGAGATGCATTCCCTCACAGGGACTCTATGCCCGAAACGGTTGCCTGAACTTCCAGACTTCAGTCCTTTCATCCTATGCCATGTCTGCCATGCTGGACACCGCACGGCGGTGGCCTTAGCTACTTTCCTCGCTATCCGCAGGCTCCTGTGGCTTCGGAAATGGAAGGCAGATGCCTCTATAGAAGTTCCTTGCTGGGCTCCCTTTTGTGGGACCAGTCTCTTCGGAACCAACTGGATGAAATTAAGGAAGCTCTTGGCGGGGAGAGTTCTTCCTTGCCACAAACCTAAACCAGGGAACCTGTCCAGGGCAGGAATCAGTTGAGGTTTCGGTTGTTTCCGTTCCTCCATCTGATCGTTCTCTAAGCCCTCGGCCTCGTCCTCTAGCTCGGCCAAGGTTCATAGACCCAAATGGTCTTCAGAAGACCGCAGGAGATGCTGCCACTGAGTCAGCTTCCTCCGAGCTATCTAGCCACGCCAACAACCTCCTCGGTCGGTGGCAGGCTCTCTCCACTTGGCGACGTATGGTTTCAACACGTCTCCGTTCAGTGGGGGCGGGATTATATCTCCCATGGCTACAGGATGGAATTCTATCCACCCGCCAAACAGATTTTTTCTGTCAACTCCCCCCGGCTCCAAGGCCGCCGCCTTCTCACAGGCCGTGGCTTTTCTTGCAGGCCAGGGGAGTAATTGTACCGGTTCCCGACTGGGAACGGTTCTGAGATTTTTGCTTAAATCTATTCCTAGTCCCTGAAGAGGGCGGTGCCTTCCGACCTGGATCTTTAGCTTTTCAAGCATGGTCAGGTGTGGCGTTTTCACATGGAGTCTCCGTCTTGTTCCGTGTGCTTTTTCACCGGATCAATTAAGGACCCAAGGAGATTCCCTAGCAGCCATCGGCATCAGAGATGCCTATCTGCAGGTGTCAATCGCAGTTTCACACCAGCATTGGCTACGTTTTGCAATCGGAGTGGTCCAATTCGTGGCTCTTCCCTTGGGGTTAGCCACGGCCCCTCGAGTATTCTCATTGGGGCAACTGTGATTAGGGTCCTGCACCTCTAGGGATTAGCAGTGATCTTTTGCCCTGGACGGTCTTCTTGTCGGGGCTTCATCCAGTGCAGACTCTTAGCAGAGTGCTTCGCTCACTCTCGCCACTCTAACCAATTCGGGTGGCTTGTCATTCTGTCCAAGTCCACTCTGGCTTCGAACCAGAGGTTCCCAGGGACGCAATTCGAGACTCTGTCGGCACTTGTGAAGCTTCTCTTAGTCGAACAGTAGTCCCTCCGCTGGCGGTCGACGTCGTTCTATCAGACACCGAATACAGGTGCTGGTCAGATGGTGGCGTCAATGGAAGCGATTCCTTGCCCAGTTTCTCCTGCGTCCTCTGAGACTGGATGTTTTCCGCTGTACAAGCGAACTTCCTCCTTCCACGGGGTGGGGGCTTCGCCACTGACCTGGTGCTCGTTTCAGTGGCGGCTTCGGCCACTCTGTCTCAGGGACGCTCCTTCCTGGCCCCGTCCCGGGTGATCCTCACCAGGATGCTAGTCTATCTGCCTTGGGAGCAGTATATCTCCACCGTAGAGCGCAGGGCGCTTGGACTCTGTCCGAATCAGCCCTCTGGATCAATGTTCTGGAAATCAGAGCTGTATTTCTAGCTCTCTAAGCCTTTCACCATCTGTTGGCGGCTAGGCACATTCGAGTCCAGTCGGACAACGTGACAGCGTTTTCCTACATCAACTTCCAGGGCGGGACACTCAGCCGCCTGGCAATGTTGGCGGCTCAACGCATTCTTCAGTGGACGAGGGACTCCTAGTCCACCGTATCCGCAGCCCATATCCTAGATGTGAAAACTGCGAGGCAGACTATTTCAGCTGTCCAACCGTGGTCCACGATCCTCAGGTTTTGCGGCAGACGCACTGGTTCATGTTTGGTCCCAGTTTCGTCTCTTTTACGTATTTCACCCTCTAGCTCTTGTCCAGAGTCCTGCGCAAGATCAGTAAAGAGGGCCATCGGGTCATTCTCATACTCCAGACTGACCCAGGCAGGCTTGGTACCCTGACCTGCTCCTTCTGTCCATTGGGTTGCCATGGCATCTTCCGGACCGTCCAGACCTTTTCTCAAAAGGTCCGTTTTTTCCGCCAGAATTCTGGACTCTCAGATTGACGGCGTAGCTCTTGAGTCCTGGATCTTGAAGACTTCTGGTATCCTTCCTGAAGTCATCTCCACTATGACTCGAGCTCCAAAGTGTCCTTTGACCTTTTTGGCCTTGCTGACCCTCCTGTCCCTTCCACAGTCCGGTCTACAGCTAGGACTATCCCTCATTAAGGGACAGGTCTCGGCTCTGTCAGTGTGTGCCAGCGGCGTATCGTCCGGCTGGCTCCGGTGCGCTCCTTCAAGGGCGCATCTCACATCATT
Source organism: Anomaloglossus baeobatrachus (assembly GCF_048569485.1). Classification (NCBI taxonomy): domain Eukaryota; kingdom Metazoa; phylum Chordata; class Amphibia; order Anura; family Aromobatidae; genus Anomaloglossus; species Anomaloglossus baeobatrachus. The sequence continues at coordinate 35,105,824 of NC_134355.1, read as the reverse complement.
CCGCCTTTCCGGCGGCCTATGGAGCCCTGGGACCTTAATCCGGTCCTCACGGTTCCCGGAAACCCCCCTTTGCGCCTCTTAGGGAGTTTTCTTTGTTTCATCTTTCACAGAAAGTAGTCTTTCTAGTGGCCATAATTTTCCGCCAGAAAGTTTTGGCTGCACTCTCTTCGGAGTCACCCCCTTTTTTGGTCTTTTGCATCAAGACAAGGTGGTCTCCGTCCGACTCCGGACTTTTTTCCCTAAGGTGGTTACTGCTTCCACCTTATCCGGGGCAATTTTCCTGCCTTCCTTTTGTCCGGCTCCTGTTCATCGCTTTGAGGAAGCGTTGCATATCCTGGATCTGGTGCGGGCACTCCGGATCTATGTGTCTCGCACCGCCGTTATTAGGCGGTGCACCTCTCTCTGGTGCTGACCGCTAGTCAGCGTAGCGGTCTCTCGGCATCTAAGCCGACCCTGGTTCGTTGGCTTAGGTCGGCCATTTCCGATGCCTATAAGTGTACTCTAGTGCCTTCCCCGCCGGGGATCAGGGCACACTTGATCAGACCTGTCGGTGCCTTTTGGGCTTTCAGGCACCAGGCTACGGCTCAGTAGGTCTGTCAAACTGCAGCTCGGATTAGTCTGCATACTTTTTCGAAGCACTACCCAAGGCATGCTCATGCTTTGGCAGACGCGGGCTTGGGCAGACGCATCTTTCAGGCGTCTGTCGCCCATCTGTGAAGTTAGGTTTCGCCTGCTTCTCAGTTGTCTGTTTATTCCCACCCATGGACTGCTTTAGAACGTCCCATGGTCTGGGTCTCCCATAGGAACGATAAAGAAAAAGAGAATTTTGTTACTTACCGTAAATTCTTTTTCTTATAGTTCCGTCATGGGAGACCCAGCACCCTCCCTATTGCCTGTTGGCAGGTTTCTTGTTCCGTGTGTCTTCACCGGCTGTTGTTGTTGCAGACAGAGGTTCCGGTTGTTCCGGGTTTTACTCTGTCTCTACTTGTGGGTGGATGTCCTCCTTCAGCTTTTGCACTAAACTGGCTAGGACTGGCTAGCAGGGGGTGTATATGCTAGGAGGGAGGAGCTACACGTTTTGAGTGTAGTACTTTGTGTGTCCTCCGGAGGCAGAAGCTATACACCCATGGTCTGGGTCTCCCATGACGGAACTATAAGAAAAAGAATTTACGGTAAGTAACAAAATTCTCTTTTTTATTAACTTTCCACTAAGCAGCCCAGTAAGTTACACATCGCTGGAATGAGGATCTCTGTCTGTACATTATGCTGCTTTCAGATGTGGTAGCAAAAACCTGCTCCAAGATTCTCTTTAAGGCCAGGTTCACACAACTGTATTTTTGGCTGTCACTCCAGGCATTCCATGGCACCACTCCGGGGGTGACGGCAGGGCGTCCCACGGCCCCTCTCTGTTGGTGGCGGCAGGGCGTCCCACGGCCCCTCTCTGTTGGTGGCGGCAGGGCGTCCCACGGCCCCTCTCTGTTGGTGGCGGCAGGGCGTCCCACGGCCCCTCTCTGTTGGTGGCGGCAGGGCGTCCCACGGCCCCTCTCCGGGGCTGGCGGCGGCAGGGCGTCCCACGGCCCCTCTCCGGGGCTGGCGGCGGCAGGGCGTCCCACGGCCCCTCTCCAGGGGTATGTCTTGTATAGGACACGGTCGTGCGCCCAGGACTCTTGCGTTGACCCCTTATCTGTATTCTCTTCCCGCAGAGGTGTCGTACAGTTATTCAATGCTGTAAAAACCCATCAGAGTAATGTGAAGGAGAAGATAAAAGAAGCCGGACATTCGGAAAGGAAAAAGAGTAAAATGATGATGTCGGTATCGAAGAGAGACTTTATCGACGTTCTGAGAGGGAAGGAGAGCAAAAGCGACACAGCCGAGCCGAAAAAGGTGCGTACTGCCCGGTGATAATGTATGACTCTCAGGACAGTGTGTATCGGAGCTTCCCAAACCACAAGGTGACAGACAAGCATCCGGGAGTAAACGGGTTGTCTGGTCGCAGTATATGGATGACCTATCTGTGAGAGGTCGGCGGGGGTCCAACAGCAATCAGCGGTTAGTTGCTTCTGTTATTGCAGAACAGCAATTTACCGCTGATTTAGTTGTCGGACCCCATCAATCTCATAATTTGTGTGGGTCTCAGGTGTTCTGCTACATTCCCTCCTCTTCACAGAGCCTTGTCTGGCTGTATGTCATCTGACTGCAGCAGGAGCCTCTCCCCAACAAACAATAGTAGGGAAAATACACTGGCCCTAATAGGCCTTTAAGTGTCTATCCCTGCCTAGCAATGGAGGGTATGACGCCCTAGGATTGTGGCGCCCCCATTCACCCATGGGAATCCCTAAATTTCTCTAGTACATCCTACACTGTAATAGATATACACCACCAGATGTTTAAAGATAAACACATCCCCATAAGCAATAATCATTGGCTAAGAAATAAAAAAAAAAAAAAAAAAAATCAAAACGCCAAAATTGTGTTTTTGTGGTCGCCGCAACATTGCAATGAAATGCAATAACGGTCGACCAAAACATCGCATCTACCCAAAAATGATATAAATTAAAAATGTCAGCTCAAGACGCAAAAAATACGCAGTCAACGAGCCCCAGAAAATGAGAACGGTACTGGTCTCTAAAAATGGTATTAAAGGCGCTATTAATAGTAATTTATTATTATTATATTTTTTTTAAAATATAAATTTCTGAATTTTTCTTTTCACTACTTAAAAAAATAAACTCTACATGTTTGGTGTGTGTGAACTCGCTCTGACCTGGGGAATCATACTGCTGGGTCAGGTTTCCCATATAGTGAACATGGTGAGTTAAAAACAAAAAAAACAATCGTACAATTGAACTTGTTTTGCAATATCACCGCAGTAGTTTTTTTTTTTCTCCATTTTCCAGTACAATATGGGGCAGAATCAATGGCGTCATTCAAAAGTACAACTCATCCCGCAAAAAACAAGCCCTCATATGGCTATACCGACGGAAAAATAAAAATGTTATGGCTGTTGGGAGAAGGGGAGGGAAAAAAAAACAAAAAATTGCCGGACAGTGAAGGGGTTAATAAGACCTAATTACTGTATATATAAAGTTGTCAGGCTGTTGTTATACCTTCTTTCAGTTACGTACCATTTTCACAGCCTCTGCTTCCTGTCTGTGAATGGAAATATTCTTGATTAAAGCCCCTAGAGAGTATACAGTGCTCACAGCTGAGGGTTTGTTACAGTCGTCTCCCCTGCCCAGTTCCTATATCCGCTCCTCGGACCTCTCCGGATTGTGTATCCCGGGTACTCCTGTGTTCGGAGCCTTCACTGTCCATCCTCGGGTAGTACCGCACCTCACCCTGCAGGGGGCAGTGCTGCCTGTAAGATGCCAGTAATGGGGCACGAGTTACTGACACATTGCGGAGCCACGGCTCCAGGATTCTTCTTCTGATCCCAAATATTCTGTGGGGCAATCTGATATTTAACCCTTAGCTGCTGTGAAACTACTACACCCATCATGCTCAGGAGAAAACTGCACTCTGATGATCAGTGGTGAGACCTACAGCAACCACTATTGGTGATATTCATGTAATACCCCTTTAAGAAAACCAACTAACCAGCCTCTGCAGGTGAACGCTGCGCAGCACAAGGGTCCATCCCCCCCGCCCACCTCCGCTTCTCCACTTTATAGCACTGATCACAATGTGCCATGAACGAGCTTCTGAAAAGAGCCTACTAAGCGCAGGGTATTCTGTAAATCCTCCTTGGCAGCGCTCGGCGCCTCTCATGAGCTGATGCCTCTAATAATGGCCCCGGCTTTCCTTCCGTCCGTCTCCCCTGCAGATCCTGCCCACGTCCTCTCCTGGAAAATCTATATAACCAATGTTCCCTGGTGGTGCGGCAGTCACACAGCGTGCGGAGCCGTGGTACCCGAGCGCTGAGCGTTACACTTTGATCCGCTGACTCGGGGGCCGCACTTGGCCCCGCTGCTACCTCTGTGGGGTTTTCTTTTCTTCATCTAAAGTGCTTGTCGGATGCCAGGGAGCCATGCTTGATCCAATTACCACATAAACATATTGTCATATGGTTTGTGTTTGTGTGGTCCCTCAGAAGCTTACTCCACCATGAAGGATACGCCGAATCAGGCGTCTGATACAGGAATGGCCTCTCAGATCTGCCACTAAAGGCGGAGGGTGGAGGGCCCACTCTAATGCCTGCACTCACTATATACACTACTGATCCTGAGTTACCTCCTGTATTGTACTCCAGAGCTGCACTCACTATTCTGCTGGTGCAGTCACTGTATACATACATTACTGATCCTGAGTTACATCCTGTATTATACTCCAGAGCTGCACTCACTATTCTGCTGCTGCAGTCACTGTGTACATACATTACATTCTTTATCCTGTATTATACTCCAGAGCTGCACTCACTATTCCGCTGGTGCAGTCACTGTGTACATACATTACATTACTGATCCTGAGTTACATCCTGTATTATACTCCAGAGCTGCACTCACTATTCTGCTGCTGCAGTCACTGTGTACATACATTACATTCTTTTCCTGTATTATACTCCAGAGCTGCACTCACTATTCTGCTGGTGCAGTCACTGTGTACATACATTACATTACTGATCCTGAGTTACATCCTGTATTATACTCCAGAGCTGCACTCACTATTCTGCTGCTGCAGTCACTGTGTACATACATTACATTCTTTTCCTGTATTATACTCCAGAGCTGCACTCACTATTCTGCTGGTGCAGTCACTGTGTACATACATTACATTACTGATCCTGAGTTACCTCCTGTATTATACTCCAGAGCTGCACTCACTATTCTGCTGGTGCAGTCACTGTGTACATGCATTACTTTTCTGCCTCTTATATGACTAGGCATGTTTCCGTTCACTGACAGGCAGCGGAGTGTTCACCATCTGTAGGATCAGGTATGTATCTGAGCTTTCCTATGAGTGATCCCTCCAGGGAGCAGGGCCCCGTGTAATGACGAGCCGCTGGCCCCGCGTTATCAGCCTTTGTGTTCCTCGTACACCTTGAATGAGTTTATTATGGATTGTGCCGGCTCTAGCTTTGGATTTCATTAACTTTATGGTTTTACGATCCGCGCGTCACATCTAGAGCCAGGAGCGGCGGTGCGCGATCATCGGGGCTACATTAGAGCGGCCTCCACATCACACAGCACCGCAGATCATGTGTAGAGCTTTTTACACCGGCGGTGGCAGCGTTTCTTATTCTAGGTGATGGTTTATGTGGCTGCGAGAGGCTCACGTTACTGCAGGAGCCGGGAAAGCCCCGCTCCACGTCTGGGGGGACAAAGTATTACCCCAGGGGCAGCCGCCACTTTTTGCAGCCTGAATCTGGGGACGCTTTTTGGAACAATCCTTGCTCCCGATCATTGGCCCAAACGGATCGGTTCTGCAGGCCTAAAAATCAGCATCACCGGCTGCAATACACAGCGGGTGTGAGGACGAGGAATTCACACGAACAATCCTCCACTCCTCATACAGAGGACATCAGACTGTAACCGGGGCTAAATGATCACCGGCTGCGGGCACAAATCTGCACAAACCGCAAGAGCACACACCGCAGTATGGCGCTAGTGCCCTTCCTTTACTCTATTTTTTGATGTTTGTTTCCTCTTTCATTGGCGCCTTATTATTTTAATTTGTACCTTATAAAGACTGTAATACGTATTTGCCTGTGTTTGTAGTGTTTTGGCTTTTTTTTTTTTTTAATTTTTGTTCATCAATATGAGCAGGGTTTTCAGTATCAAGATGTTCTCAATTGATGTTCTTTTTCGCGCTCTTTCTTTCCCCCGCCCGCTCCGTCTTTCTTTCTCCCGCCCGCTCCGTCTTTCTTTCCCCCGCCCGCTCCGTCTTTCTTTCCCCCGCCCGCTCCGTCTTTCTTTCCCCCGCCCGCTCCGTCTTTCTTTCCCCCGCCCGCTCCGTCTTTCTTTCCCCCGCCCGCTCCGTCTTTCTTTCTCCCGCCCGCTCCGTCTTTCTTTCCCCCGCCCGCTCCGTCTTTCTTTCCCCCGCCCGCTCCGTCTTTCTTTCCCCCGCCCTCTCCGTCTTTCTTTCCCCTGCCCGCACCGTCTTTCTTTCCCCCGCCCGCTCCGTCTTTCTTTCTTTCCCCCGCCCGCTCCGTCTTTCTTACCCCCGCCCGCTCCGTCTTTCTTACCCCCGCCCGCTCCGTCTTTCTTACCCCCGCCCGCTCCGTCTTTCTTACCCCCGCCCGCTCCGTCTTTCTTACCCCCGCCCGCTCCGTCTTTCTTACCCCCGCCCGCTCCGTCTTTCTTACCCCCGCCCGCTCCGTCTTTCTTACCCCCGCCCGCTCCGTCTCTCTTACCCCCGCCCGCTCCGTCTTTCTTACCCCCGCCCGCTCCGTCTTTCTTACCCCCGCCCGCTCCGTCTTTCTTTCCCCCGCCCGCTCCGTCTTTCTTACCCCCGCCCGCTCCGTCTTTCTTACCCCCGCCCGCTCCGTCTTTCTTTCCCCCGCCCGCTCCGTCTTTCTTTCCCCCGCCCGCTCCGTCTTTCTTTCCGCCGCCCGCTCCGTCTTTCTTTCCGCCGCCCGCTCCGTCTTTCTTTCCGCCGCCCGCTCCGTCTTTCTTTCCGCCGCCCGCTCCGTCTTTCTTTCCGCCGCCCGCTCCGTCTTTCTTTCCGCCGCCCGCTCCGTCTTTCTTCCCCCCGCCCGCTCCGTCTTTCTTTCCCCCCGCCCGCTCCGTCTTTCTCCCCCCCCCCCCCCCCCCCCCGCTCCGTCTTTCTTTCCCCCCCACCCCCCGCAGCTGAGCTTTGGGGTATCTCCCACCTCCAGATAACCTGAAAATAAAAGTGTAAAAGCCCCCTCCCCAGCTCTGTCCATCTTGACTCTGTGGTTCCATTTTTCGGCTTCCTTTCCAGGAGTGCTGTTTACACGCTGTTCATATTTTCAGCATGTGATGAATATTTGCTTTATGTTCTCTGCCCCTTCACCCACAGAGTGCGATGCCCATATGGTGTTCATTATATTCGGGCCGGGGGCCAGCGCTCCCCCTTTCATATCATCCAGGGTTTTTTGTATCAAGGTATTGCGCTATCCTCATTCAACCTATTACTTTATCATTGTCTTTACTCTGTCCTGTTTTGTTTTTTTTCTTTTCTGGTTCGCGGCATTTCATTTATTTGTGGCCCTTTGGGGAAGAATGAATCAGATCAAACACTCGTCCTCGCTCGCCAAGATCTCCAGAAATCATATTTGGGGGGTTTATGAAGTCACTTCCATCTGAGAGGGTCATACATCTATCTGAGCGGTCTCATGTCATGCGCTGCTTTTCGGTTTATACTACCCCGGTCTCATGTTGCTCGTGTTCTTGATGACTTGGTTTTTGGCTACTGGAGATGTTAGATGTTTAGTCCAATCCTCCTGCTGACGGGCTCATCGTATTCTTGAGGTTAAGTAAAGTTGTGTGCCAGGAGATGGGGAAAGTTTAACCTGTTGCTGCCTTTTTTTTTTAACAATTGGGATGATGTATCCAGACTCTTGTGCCATTTTTTATGGCTTAAGAAATGTACAAATTCTGTTGGACGCTATTTTGCCGGAATGGTGCTATGGGCTTGTCTTTCAGGGGTCAGCCTTGGCTTTACTGAGGGGGAGTGGCCTCCCCCTGGGGCGAGGCCTCCACCGGACAACCCCCAGGGTGAGGCCTCCACCGAACACACACACAACCTCTCCTTCCCTGGGGCGAGGCCTCCACCGGACACGCACACACACCCCCCCTTCCCTGGGGCAAAGCCTCCACCGGTCACGCACCCCCCTCCCCCTTATCTGGAGCGAGGCCTCCACCGAACACGCACACCCCACGTAGACCTGCACTGGACCCCCCCCCCCTTCACGGGGCCTCCACGGGACACCCCTGGGGCGAGGCCTCCACGGGACACCCCTGGGGCGAGGCCTCCACGGGACACCCCTGGGGCGAGGCCTCCACGGGACACCCCTGGGGCGAGGCCTCCACGGGACACCCCTGGGGCGAGGCCTCCACGGGACACCCCTGGGGCGAGGCCTCCACGGGACACCCCTGGGGCGAGGCCTCCACGGGACACCCCTGGGGCGAGGCCTCCACGGGACACCCCTGGGGCGAGGCCTCCACGGGACACCCCTGGGGCGAGGCCTCCACGGGACACCCCTGGGGCGAGGCCTCCACGGGACACCCCTGGGGCGAGGCCTCCACGGGACACCCCTGGGGCGAGGCCTCCACGGGACACCCCTGGGGCGAGGCCTCCACGGGACACCCCTGGGGCGAGGCCTCCACGGGACACCCCTGGGGCGAGGCCTCCACGGGACACCCCTGGGGCGAGGCCTCCACGGGACACCCCTGGGGCGAGGCCTCCACGGGACACCCCTGTTATTAGTGCTAAATATAAAGGTCCATATCTCGGGAACCGTATGGCATATAAAAAGAAAACGAAATAAAAAAATTGAATAATCGGAAGCAACTGGAAAAAAATCAAACCAGAAACTGGGCACTTTTGCTCTGATGTTAGCTCTTTTTTAAAGGGTTATATTCAACTTTGCGAGTTATCACCCCGCCTGCAGAACCTGCTAATTGCTTAGGGTCTAAAGCACCCGTCACATTTAACGACTTACCAGCGATCCCGAAAACGATGTGACCTGATAAGGATCGCTGGTAAGTCGCTGGTGAGATGTCACGCAGTTAGATCTTATCAGCGACCTGTATAACGATCTCACTGGGCGTTGGGACTGTGTTAGGAGGTCGTTGGTAGGCGTCAAACACAGCGATGCGCCCTGCCCAGCAGGACATTGCTTTTGAAGAAAATGGTCCGGACCATTCGACAACGACTAGCGATCTCATAGCAGGGGCCTGATCGCTGGTAGGTGTCACACATAACGAGATTGCTGGCGAGATCTCGTTAGCGATCTTGTTGTGTGTGACGGGGCCTTAACAGCTGAGACCTTCGCTTTTCTGAAAAGTCTTGTTAAAAGAATGGGGTGGCCTTGCTTCTGCACATTTCTTCTGTTTGCCACGATAGTGGCACTTAAGGCTCTTTAAAGCAGTTCCATAGATCTGCCGCTCCATCCTAGGCAATTCAGAGACCACTTTTTAAGATGGTGAGGGTCCCATCATTCAGACCAGTTAACAAGCTCCCTCCAAACTCAACAGTCTCATAGGCACATATGAGGCACTAAATTGCGGGTTGGAAGACCCGCGTCCGGTCCAAACTCGGATGTGTGAATTTGACTTAACTCACATGTGTAGAGCAAGGTCAGCCTGTTACCTTGGATTTTTTTTTTTTTACAACTTCTTTTTACAAGCTGAACTTCTTATTCATTTTCTTGTCCCTTTAAACCAAAACTAACAAAACTGAAATTCTGAAGAGATTTCAGATTATCTGTTATTGGAGTCCACATTGTATAGTCAGTGGCTGGGTGGTCTCCCCTTCTCATTGTCTCCCCCATTACTGGTTTTATTGGTGAGGAGATCCCAGGCAGATGCAGCCTGGTGCTGCTTCTTCACATCTTGTGTAAACATAGGTTCCTCTTGCCTTCTGGCCTGCACAATCGGGGATTACCATCATTATCTGGCTTGTGTACACAGGACAATATACTTGAATGCTGGAGCAAATTGACACAGCTATTCAAACATTAAAATACCAGTGTCCTCCTACAACCGAGCTCAAGTGGTTGAGGATAGTTTGGACTCGCGATGACCATAGTATGAAATTCTCCCAGACGTTGGGTCTTTGTCTCTTTTAGGTTTTTAGTCTGCTCAATGTTGTGTTCATTGTTTCTGTGATTGTCCCTATCCTGATCATTGTTGGTGGTCATAGTCATCTTCTCCAGCACGGTTGTCTTTCGCAAAGACTTGGGGTGTCCTAATTATCTGCCCAAAACAGGATAATGGTTTGGATGGAAGCTTCTACCTGATGACCATAGTATGAGATATTCCCAGACATTCGGTCTTTTTCTCTTTTGGTTTTCAGGGGCTCAGTGTTGTGTTCATGGTTTCTGTGATTGTCCCTGTCCTGATCATTGTTGGTGGTCTTAGTCACCTTCGCCAACACGGTTGTCCATAGTATGAGATTCTCCAAGATGTTGGGTCTTTGTCTATTTGCATTTTCAGTCTGGTCAATGATGTGTTCATTGTTTCTGTGATTGTCTATCTCCTGAACTACATCATCTTTCGCAAAGATCTGGGTGTCCGCATTACCTGCCCCAAAACAAGATCGTGCTTTGGATGGAAGCATCTACTTTGGCCACTCTGAACAAAGATTTTTGTAAAACGTTTTGCCACAATAGATCTTGGTAGTTGTTCAGTTACTTAATATTGCCCAGGGGAAGGGACATCAGTAGGCTGCCCGTGTAGTTCATGGATGTGGTGGGTCCTCTAGAGCAAAAGTCATTCTTTGTAGCCTCTCCGTGATAAAAGATAAGGGTGCTGATCATGGGAATCCCGTCTGTTAACTCAAAATTACCTAAGCTCACACCAAAATTTAAATTCGTGGACTAGGCATGCTAGAAAATTGTAGGCCTGGCTGCAGTTGACGTTCCCTACACAATGGACGGCCACACATGCTGTATGCTATTTGGAACAGTTTTGGGCACACCCTCATTATCATAGTGGCACACGCTGGACTATTTTTCATCCACGAGAAAAACAAAATACAAGTGCGTTTGATATTTAGGAAAGGGTTTCCCCAAAGATCCAAGTCATTGAACTGGTTTTCCCATCAACTACTTTTATTACGTATCCACGGCATCTGATCACTGACGGCCCGGCTGCATATCAAGAATGGAGGTCCAAAAGTTAGTGAGCATGTGCAACCACCACCCCAACAGGGACTAGAGCAGTGGTCGCACATGCTCACTTATCGGGGCTTTTATATAGGAGTTGGGACCTTCGCTTTTTTTTGTTAACGGTGGGGTTTTGCCATTGGCACAAGTTAACACGTCGTCCCCAGTGGCTTGTTGGTTATTTAGTAGCTAAATTCATGCCATAGAAGCTAGGCAATCTAAATCTTGTGCCTAGAGATCAGCAACGTGCATCGGTCTAATTGTGATACTACTGCTCCCAACGGGCTCTTGATTGCCACTGGCTGTCCCGGAATACCTGGACACTCCTGCCTTAGTGGGCATAGCATGAGGGCACCTCATACACCCCCTCGAATGGATGCATTTCTAAAGGCCCAAATTTTGGATGTGATATTTTACACCATTGTTGGTTGAAGATCTGTCCAATCAGATTGGATGACCGGCGTTTAGCTTTTCCCACTAACACTTTTCCCATTCCATGGGAACATAGGAATGAGCCAAGCTTTAATGTCTGCCAGGTGCATGGAGCTAATAACCAAACACCGATGGGATCTTTATCTTCCATTTGTGAAGGGAGACAGTAGAAGACAATGGGCGACCCTGTGCTTTATAGGCCGCCATTGTCTAACCTGTGCAAAGAAAAGGCACTGTCTTTTACACAAGTTTACCTCTTGGATTTCAGCTGTTTACAAGTAAATACCAGAGCGTTAGTACAGGAGCACAAGACGCTGTGTGTGGGCCCTACTGGAGGAATGGATGGTCCTCTACGAAGCCTTGAATTCTAGCATCAACCCATTGTGTGTCCCTGGTGGAGACATTTTGTACATTTTGGGGTTTCTACTTTAATCTTCTTTGTTTACCAGGAAGCCATATCTCATGCTTATAGCCAAAGATTTGGGTTATTGAACTGGTGTCTCCATGCCCCATCCACCTCAGCATTACTTGTGGATGTGAAGGGTTTAACTCGTCAAAACGGATTGTTTGAGAAATTATGTGTCTCAGATATTTTCATACAATTAAAAAAAAATGTCGTACCCCCTCGGAAGCCCTACCGCATCCACTGCTGCCTGTCCGGTAGTCTCTGTCTGGACTGGAAGTGATGACATCTCATCCATTCAGTCACCAGATCGTTGAGGTCAATGATTGTGAAGAAAGAGACATCATCCCACCTGAAGGTACTCTTCTGACTCTATAGTCGGTCATTGACCTCAACGGTCAGGTGGCTGAATGGTTGGAACCATGAGGGATGAGTAATATTTCTTTATTATTAAAGATCCTTTCCCTCTGGACTCTTTTCATAAAGGGGTGAAACCCCCTTTATACAGGCACCATGCACACCAACGTTTTCCCTGGGTACATTTTACTAGTGTGTTGTGGAACACAAAACGCCGGATTTTCAGCGCCGAATTGACCGCCCGGTCTGCTAGTGTTTAATCCCTTAACGACCACATGCCGTAAAATTACATCCTAAGCCATATAGGTGTAATCGACTGCGGCTGCTGCGGGCAGCCGGTGGTGATCCGCACAATTCAGCTGATTTGAACAGCTGAGGTGCACCTTCGCAGGCTCGGGTGGGTCCGTGATCCACCTGCGACTGTTAATCCCTTAAATTGCGCTGTCAAAATGTGACAGCGCAATTTAATTCCCGTCACGGTAATTCTTCACTCGCCCGGCTCCCTCGGCAGCACTGTGACGTCATCACTGTGAGCTGATAGTTGACGCCAAATTACGTTGTTTTTTTTTGGTCGCCGCAAAGTTTGTGCAAAATGCAATAACATGCGATCAAAACGTAGCATCTGCGCAAAAATGGTACCATTAAAAATGTCAGCTCGAGACGCAAAAAAAATAAGCCACTTCTGAGCCACATATCCCGGAAAATGAGAACACTACGGGTCACAGAAAATGGTGCAAAAAGCACACCACTTTTTTTGGACAAACGTCTGAATTTTTTTAACCCCCTTAGCTAAAAGTAAACCTATACATGTTTGATGTGCAGGAATTCGTACCGACCTGAGGCATCACACCCACACATCAGTTTTACCATATAGTGAACACAGTAAATGAAATATCCCAAAAACAATCGTGCAATTGCCCTTTTCTTTGTCGCTCCTAATTGGGAGACCCAGACAATTGGGTGTATAGCTATTGCCTCCGGAGGCCACACAAAGTATTACACTTAAAAGTGTAAGGCCCCTCCCCTTCTGGCTATACACCCCCCGTGGGATCACGGGCTCATCAGTTTACATGCTTTGTGCGAAGGAGGTCAGACATGCACGCATAGCTCCACTGTTTAGTCAGCAGCAGCTGCTGACTATGTCGGATGGAAGAAAAGAGGGCCCATACTAGGGCCCCCAGCATGCTCCCTTCTCACCCCACTTTTTGTCGGCGGTGTTTGTTAAGGTTGAGGTACCCATTGCGGGTACGGAGGCTAGAGCCCACATGCTGCTTCCTTCCCCATCCCCCTTGGGGCTCTGGGTGAAGTGGGATTTTACCGGTCTCCAGGCACTGAGGCCGTGCTCCATCCACAGCCCCCGGGAATCTGCTGGACATGGAGCGGAGTATCTTCAGGGACATGGCCCTGCTACGTTGAGGTACTCGGTGTCCCCGTGGGGACCGCGCACAGACACACGGCAGCACTGCTGGGTCTGTTAGTGCGCCAGCGGCGCTGCCCGCACTAGTGCCATCGCACACCACAGCGTAGCTGGGTGTGTTAGAGTATTGGGGGACTACCGCGCTAACCGCCGCTGCCATTTTTATTCAGGCGCGGCTGGGACTTGTGGTGCGCCGGGGACTTCCGCGCCGACCAGGGCTTATATGCCGGCCGCGCTTATCACTCGAGTCCCCGGCTTGTGCGGCCTAGTCTCACTTCGTTACCGCCCACAGGCCTGCCAGTCAGGGTAGGGGCGTGACGCTGCACAGCACGGCAGCGCTGAGAGCTGGAGTATGTTTTGCATACTCCACCTCTCTCACTGTACACAGTGTGAAACCGGATTCCCGCACTTTCTCAGGCACGCCCACGGCTTCCTCCTCTACACAGGACGCTGGCAGCCATTCATGTCAGTTTTTTTCTGTAGCAAGAAAAGAGACAAGTTTGGGAAGACCCTGGCAGGGATTCGGATAGTCACACAACCGCTGTGAGCAGGCGTTATGCAGCACCTGTAGTGCTGACTCCACTAGTGCCGAAGTGCACATATATATATATATGCTTATACGCCATACATTGCACTGTTTGGTCGCACTTTTGTATATACCCTCCTTGATTTGTTCGGAGGAGATTACAGCATATTGTCGGTGTAAAACAAGGGTGCAGAAGCACATGTTTTCTATGCAGCCTGTACAGCATGTACGGCTATACGGCCGGCAAGTTACATAGACCCCCATTGTATTCAACTCAGCCGGAGTCTCTGATAATGGTCCAGGGGATGGGGACGGAGTCTGCAGTATTTACTGACAGATTTTCTGAGACTATGGCTATGATACTAGAAGCCTTGCAGTCCAGACACGTCTCTCAGACCATGGGCACTGTTGAATCATTGCCCCCTGGTCCCCCTCAGTTGGAACAACTGCGAGCTCCGGGGGTGCCACGGGCATCCCAGAGTGACGGCTCTGACACGGACGACAGTCCCAGACAGCCTAAGCGAGCTCACTATGAGCGGCCCTCGACTTCATCACACTGGAGGATCCCAGCAGGAGGACTCTCTGTGTGATGAGGCGGAGGTAGCTGCTCAGAATTCTGATCCTCAGATATACCTGATAGTGACGCCATAGTGAATGATCTTATAGCGTCCATCAATAAAATGTTGGATATTTCTCCCCCAGCTCCTCCAGTGGAGGAGTCAGCTTCACAGCAGGAGAAATTCCATTTCAGGTATCCCAAGCGTAAATTAAGTACTTTTCTGGACCACTCTGACTTTAGAGAGGCAGTCCAGAAACACCACGCTTATCCAGATAAGCGCTTCTCCAAACGGCTTAGGATACACGTTATCCCTGCCCCCTGACGTGGTCAAGGGCTGGACCCGGTGTCCCAAGGGGCATCCTCCAATCTCCAGGCTTGCGGCTAGATCCATAGTTGCAGTGAAAGATGGAGCTGCACTTAACGATGCCACTGACAGACGGATGGATCTCTGGTCGGAATCCATCTATGAGGCTACGGCACGCCGTTGGCTCCAGCCTTCGCAGCCGTAGGGGCACTCCAAGCTATTTCAGCTTGTCTTACACAGATTGACACGGTCACACGTACATCTGTTCCACAGGTGGCATCCTTAACCTCTCAAATGTCTGCATTTGCGTCTTACGCGATTAATGCTGTCCTGGACTCTACGAGCCGTACGGTAGTGGCGTCCGCTAACTCCGCGTTTTTACGCAGAGCTTGGTCGTTAAGTGAATGGAAGGCAGATTCTGCTTCCAAAAAAGTGCTTAACCAATTTGCCTTTTTCTGGTAACCGACTGTTTGGTGAGCGTTTGGATGAAATCTTTAAACAGGCCAAGGGTAAGGATTCATCCTTACCTCAGCCCAGACAACACAAACCCCAACAGTGGAAGGGACAGTCGGGGGTTCGGTCCTTTCGAGGTTCGGGCAGGTCCCAATTCTCCTCGTCCAAAAGGACTCAAAGGGATCAGAGGAGCTCAGATTCTTGGCGGGCTCAGTCACGCCCAAAAAAGACAGCCGGAAGACCCGCTACCAAGGCGGCTTCCTCATGACTTTCGGCCTCCTCTCTCCCCATCCTCGGTCGGTGGCAGGCTCTCCCGCTTTGGCGACATTTGGCTGCCACAGGTCAAAGACCGTTGGGTGAGAGACATTCTGTCTCACGGATACAGGATAGAGTTCAGTCTCGTCCTCCAACTCGATTCTTCAGAACTTCGCCAACTCCCGACCGAGCCGATTCTCTTCCGCAAGCGGTGTGCACGCTAAAGGCAGAAGGAGTGGTGACCCCCGTTCCTCTTCAGGAGCAAGGTCACGGTTTTTACTCCAATTTGTTTGTGGTGCCAAAAAAGGACGGGTCTTTCTGTCCCGTTCTGGACCTAAACCTGCTCAACAAGCACGTGATAACCAGGCGGTTCCGGATGGAATCCCTCCGCTCCGTTGTCGCCTCAATGTCTCAAGGAGATTTCCTAGCTTCATTAGACATCAAGGACGCTTATCCCCACGTGCCGATTGATCCAGAGCACCAGCGTTTCTACGCTTCGTTATAGGAGACGAACACCTTCAGTTCGTAGCTCTACCTTCCGGCTGGCAACAGCCCCACGGGTCTTCGCCAAGGTCATGGCAGCAGTAGTAGCAGTCCTGCACTCTCAAGGTCACTCTGTGATCCCGTTTTTGGGCGATCTACTTGTCAAGGCACCCTCTCAAGAGGCATGCCACCACGCCCTGAACGTTGTGCTGGAGACGCTCCAGAGTTTCGGGTAGATCATCAACTTTCCAAAGTCAGATACGACCCCGACCGAATCGCTAACATATCTACGCATGCAGTTTCATACTCTCTCAGCGATAGTGAAGCTTCCGCTAGACAAACAGCGTTCACTACAGTCAGGGCTGCAATCTCTCCTTTAAGGCCAGTCGCACACATTGAGACGCCTCATGCACTTCCCATGTATGATGATAGCAAACATGGAGGCAGTCCCTTTCGCGCAGTTTCATCTGCGTCCACTACAATGGGACATTCTCCGCCAATGGGACGGGAAGTCGACGTCCTTCGACAGAGACGTCTCCATTTCTCAGGCGGCCAAGGAATCTCTACAGTGGTGGCTTCTCCCACCTCATGGTCAAAAGGAAGGTCCTTCCTACCCCCATCCTGGGCGGTAGTTACGACAGACGCGAGTCTATCAGGGTGGGGAGCAGTTTTTCTCCACCACAGGGCTCAAGGTACGTGGACTCAGCAAGAGTCCACCCTTCAGATCAATGTTCTGGAAATCAGAGCAGTGTATCTTGCCCTACAAGACTTCCAGCAGTGGCTGGAAAGCTAGCAGATCCGAATTCAGTCGGACAACTCCACAGCGGTGGCATACATCAACCACCAGGAAGAACACGCAGCCGGCAAGCCTTCCAGGAAGTCCGGCGGATTCTTACGTGGGTGGAAGACACGGCATCCACCATGTCCGCAGTTCACATCCCAGGCGTGGAAAACTGGGAAGCAGACTTCCTCAGTCGCCAGGGTATGGACGCAGAGGAATGGTCTCTTCACCCGGACGGGTCTCTGGAGATCTATCGCAGCTGAGGGATGCCGGACGTCGACCTAATGGCGTCAAGGCACAACAACAAGGTCCCGGCTTCATGGCACGGTCTCACGATCATCGACCTCTGGCGACGGACGCCTTAGTTCAAATTGGTCGCAGTTCCGGCTACCTTGTGTGTTCCCATTGCTGGCATTGTTGTCCAGAGGGCTGCGCAAGATCAAGTCTGACTGCCGCCTCGCCATCCTCGTCGTTCCAGATTGGCCGAGGAGGTCGGGGTACCCGGCCTCACGGTAGGCCAACCGTGGGCACTACCAGACCGACCAGACTTCCGGTCTCAAGGGCCATTTTTCCTTCTGAATTCTGCGGCCCTGAGCCTGACGGTGTGGCCATTGAGTCCTGGATCCTAGCGTCTTCAGGATTATCTCAGAAAGTGGTTGCCACCATGAGACAGGCTAGGAAACCAACGTCCGCCAAGGTCTACCACAGGACGTCGAAGATATTCTTCTCTTGGTGCTCTGCTCAGGGAGTTTCTCCCTAGCCATTTGCATCGCCTATTTTCTTTCCTTCCTGCAATCTGGGTTGGAAAAAGGTTTGTCGCTCAGCTCCCTTAAAGGACAAGTCTCAGCGCTATCTGTATTTGTTCAGAAACGCCTAGCACAGCTTCCTCAGGTGCGCACGTTCCTGCAGGGGGTTTGCCATATCGTCCCTCCTTACAAGCGGCCGTTGGAGCCCTGGGATCTGAACAAGGTTCTAATTGCTCTCCAGAAGCCGCCTTTCGAGCCTATGAGGGATGTTTCCCTTCTCGTCTTTCACAGAAAGTGGCCTTTCTAGTATCGGTCACGTCTCTTCGGAGAGTGTCCGAGCTAGCAGCGCTGTCATGCAAATCTGCCTTCCTGGTCTTTCACCAGGACAAGGTGGTTCGGCGTCCAATTCCGGAATTTCTCCCTAAGGTGGTATCCCACTTTCATCTCAATCAAGATATCACCTTACCTTCTTTGTGTCCTCATCCAGTCCATCATTTTGAAAAATGCATCTATTGGATCTGGTGAGAGCACTCAGGATCTACATTTCCCGCACGGCGCCCCTGCGCCGCTCGGATGCACTCTTGGTCTTTGTCACTGGTCAGCGTAAAAGGTCGCAAGCTTCCAAATCCACCCTGACTCGGTGGATCAAGGAACCAATTCTTGAAACCTACCGTTCTGCTGGGCTCCCGGTTCCCTCAGGGCTGAGGGCCCATTCTACCAGAGCCGTGGGTGCGTCCTGGGCATTACGGCACCAGGCTACGGCTCAGCAGGGGTGCCAGGCACCTACCTGGTCAAGTTTACACATTTTTACCAGGCATTATCAGGTGCATACCTACGCTTCGGCAGACGCCAGCCTAGGTAGACAAGTCCTTCAGGCGGCGATTGCCCGCCTGTAGGAAAGGGCTGTTTGACGGCCCTATCACGAGGTATTCTTTTACCCACCCAGGGACTGCTTTTGGACGTCCCAATTGTCTGGGTCTCCCAATTAGGAGCGACAAAGAAGAAGGGAATTTTGTTTACTTACCGTAAATTCCTTTTCTTCTAGCTCCAATTGGGAGACCCAGCACCCGCCCTGTTTTTATTAGGGTTTTTTGGGTTTTTCGGGTACACATGTTGTTCATGTTGAATGGTTTCAGTTCTCCGATGTTTCTTCGGATTGATTGGTCTTTAAACCAGTTATTGGCTTTCCTCCTTCTTGCTTTTGCACTAAAACTGATGAGCCCGTGATCCCACGGGGGGTGTATAGCCAGAAGGGGAGGGGCCTTACACTTTTAAGTGTAATACTTTGTGTGGCCTCCGGAGGCAATAGCTATACACCCAATTGTCTGGGTCTCCCAATTGGAGCTAGAAGAAAAGGAATTTACGGTAAGTAAACAAAATTCCCTTCTTTTTGCAGTTTTTCTGTACTTGGAATTTTTTTTGCCGTATTCCAGTACACTATATAATAAAACTTATGGTTTAATTTAAAAGTACAACTCGTCCCGCAAAAAAACAAGCTCTTATATGGCAAGATTGACTGAAAAATAAAAAAAAGTTACGGCTCTCGGAAGAAGGGGAGCAAAAAAAAACAAAACGGAAAGTCGACAGTGAGAAAAGGGATTAAAGAAATGGTAGGCTTTGTGGATCAAGCCCAATAAAGGCCATTCCCCACCGGTAATATTTTGAGAGATGGCATTGAAAATAGCTCAGAATCTTCCATAATTCAAGAATGACCCATTTTCTGTCCAGATCTTCGGGTGCATGGGGTGTTTCCACCTGGGATATTTATTTGGGTGTGGATCCTCATTTTGTGAAAGCTGTGGAGAATTGAGTGGCAATATGAAAATCGCCAGAAGCATCGATCGTAAATTTATCTCATAGCTCATCAAAATTAACTAAATATTCCACATGGGAACATGAATAATAACAGGGGTTGTCCAGTTTCAATAACTCATTTATTGTGAATTAATCGAGAATGGTTGTAAAGAGCGTCTCACGCTGGAGGACTCGTCCTGATCTGCATTACACAGACTAACCAATTTGCGGGGTCGGGGATGACAGCTGATTGCGAGGGCGGGGATGACAGCTGATCATCTTTTCAGCATGGCTGTTTTAAGTCCCCATGTCTCCTGCCCTGCTGGGTCACTGAAGCTGAGACGGTGTTTGGCATGTGGCGATGCACCTTGAAGGCTTCAAATAAGTTAGGAACCCAGTGGTGGTGTTGCTGGGAAATTAAACACTTATAGACTAGTTTCCCCACAGATCACAGCTGAATGTGGGGGGTGATGGCTGATCGCGAGGGCGGAGGAGGGCGACGGCTGATCGCGAGGGCGGAGGAGGGCGACAGCTGATCGCGAGGGCGGAGGAGGGCGACAGCTGATCGCGAGGGCGGAGGAGGGCGACAGCTGATCGCGAGGGCGGAGGAGGGCGACAGCTGATCGCGAGGGCGGAGGAGGGCGACAGCTGATCGCGAGGGCGGAGGAGGGTGACAGCTGATCGCGAGGGCGGAGGAGGGTGACAGCTGTTCGCAATGGTGACAGCTGATCGCGTGGTCGAGGATGATAGCTGATCGCGGGGTCGGGGATGGTAGCTGATCGCGGGGGCGGGGATGGTAGCTGATCGCGGGGGCGGGGATGACAGCTGATCAGCCTTTCAGCATGGCCGTTATAAGTCGCCTGCCCTGTTGGTGCACTTTAGCTGCGGCGGTGGTTGGCACGAGGCGACGCACCTTGAAGGCTTCAAATAAGTTAGGGACCCACTCAGAGGTTCGCGGTGACGTGGCAGTGGCTTCCTACAGGTATATACATTTTTGCCAAGCGGCTTTAGATCAACTGATGATATGCAGAGGTGCGGTCCATGTCTAATTCTCCAGCTATGTTGGATCACAGCTAATCGCAGGGGATCACGGCAGGAGCACTTTTTTGTTTCAGCTTATTGTCAAACAAGTATGAATTATCCAAACCAGGGGAACTTTTTTACACCTGCATTTTTGGGTTTGAGGATCCAAATTGCCCCTTCAGAGTAGAGGAACAAAGGACTTGAAGTCTAGTTCCACCAACTGAAAATCGGTGTCCACCCTTGCCACAAGACTTGGGATAAAAGCCAAACAAAAAACACTATTTGTAGACACGTGTTTTGAGATGTTGAATCTCATCAGTGCAAAGCAGGAGGTCTAATTTGTGGTTTAAGGGGTTGCAGGTCTGTCTGTGTAGAACTAGGAGTGGAGGGGACTGCTATCGTCTATCATGTTCCCCTTCGGTCATCCAGTATGCATTTCCAGATATGTTTTTCGCCGGCCCTTCGGTAGAATATTCGCATCATGACACACATGGTGGCGCTGTTGTATCACATTGGTGGTGGGATTCTCGCTCCCGTTAACACTTTGACAATTTTTAGTTTTTGTTTAAACATACTCATTAAAAATCTCTTTATGGAAGAGCAGAGGAACGCTCCGATGTGTGCAGATTACAGGCTTCATAGACGGAGCTTCCTCATCCCTGGTCTGTAGGAAAAATGGAGGAAATCTGTTTGTTGGGCCAATATGCCGGTACCTTTAATAAATCGGGGTCTGTCTCTACATTATGCTCCTCCCAGATTAGGTGGTAAAAACCTGGTAAACTACCTATTGTATAAATCAAGTTTCTTTGTTGAATGTACTTTTCAAAAGAATTTGGTAACTTTTATTTTGTCAACTCACAATCTGTTCTATAATATATATATAATTTTATTTTTTTTATTTTTTTTTTTTCTTGCAATTTTCACACTGGCCACCAGGGCTTTTTTTTTTTTTTTTTTTGACTCATGCTTGCTGTTCTTTTAAGGAAGAGTTTTCAGCAGGCTCTTTATCATCAGAAGCAGGATACAGGTAACATCTTTATACACAGCTGATATCACAGGTTCCAGCACTTAAAGTAGGCGACGTTCACATTGACCCTTGCGTGTACACACTCATTAGATGCTTCAATACAAAGCTTCGGGGCCGAGTCTGCACTAAATACTATCTGGGGAGGAGGGAGATGGAGCTGCAGTATTTCTGTGACTTTATTCTGTGATAGGGGGGAGGGAGCAGAATGGAGAGACTTCGAATTGGCAAAGAGTGGGGAGCTCTATTCTTCCTTTTCTTCTGTTGTCTGTAAATGTTCAAAAGCTTCCTTCATCACAAAAAC
The DNA here is from genome assembly GCF_048569485.1 of Anomaloglossus baeobatrachus. Classification (NCBI taxonomy): domain Eukaryota; kingdom Metazoa; phylum Chordata; class Amphibia; order Anura; family Aromobatidae; genus Anomaloglossus; species Anomaloglossus baeobatrachus. The sequence continues at coordinate 35,084,174 of NC_134355.1, read as the reverse complement.
AATTCTCATGGTCATACAGTAAATACTAGACTGGGAGGAGGGAGATGGAGCTGCAGTATTTCTGTTTCTGAGACTTTATGCTTTGAGAGGGGGGAGGGAGCAGCATGGAGAGACTTCGTATTGGCAAAGAGTGGGGAGCTCTATTCCTCCTTTTCTTCTGTTGTGTTTTTTTTTTTTTTTTCTGTAAATGTCCATAAGCTTTCTTCATCACAAAAACAATCGTCATGGTGATACTGTAAATACTAGATGTGGAGGAGGGAGATGGAGTCGCAGTATTTCTGTTTCTGAGACTTTATGCTGTGAGAGGGGAGGGAGCAGCACGGAGAGACATTATATTGGGAAAGAGTGAGGAGCTTTCTTCTGTTTTCTGTAAATGTTCAGAAGCTTTCTTCATCACAAAAACAATCCTCATGGTGATACAGTAAATATTAGATGGGGGGGAGGAGGGAGATGCAGCTGCAGTATTTCTGTTTCTGAGACTTTATGCTGTGAGAGTGGGGCGTGAGCAGCACAGAGAGACATTATATTGGGAAACAGTGAGGAGCTTTCTTCTGTTTTCTGTAAATGTTCAGACGCTTGCTTCATCACAAATGCAATCCTCATGGTCAAACAGTAAATACTAGATGGGGAGGAGGGAGATGGATCTGCAGTATTTGTGTTTCTGAGACTTTATGCTGTGAGAGGGGGGAGTGAGCAGCACGGAGAGACCTCATGGGGAGCTTAGCTTTTACATCCTATTTTTGTAGGACTTGGTAATATTAATTTTTAGCATTTTCTTTGCTCGTTCCAGGCTGCTCCGAAAACACAAAAAGCCTCAGATTGGAATATTCTCCGCGATGACTTCATGATGGGAGCGTCCATGAAAGATTGGGATAAGGACAGCGATGACGGAGCGGCAGCGAGCGTGAAGACGAAACCTAGGGTCAAAAAGGAAAAAAGCGAAAGCGATTCCGACAGCTAACGCCGGAGAGATACCGAGGAAACCTTATCTCCCCGCATCCGACGTGAATAAACTCTTCATTCTGTGAATGCATAACATTTCTGACATTACACAAATACCTTTTATAAAAAAAAAAAGAATGTATATGTAAAAGAAAGCAAGGAGTTTTTTGGGGGGGTTTTGTTTTTTTTGTTCCCTTTTTTGAATATATTTTCCAAATTTTCAAATTTTTCAATTTTATTTTTCGAAAACATCTTGTGCCGTCAAAACAATGGCACCTGCCCAATAATAGTCATGGCCGGTGCCAGATTGTGCCGCGGTTGTGTGTTTTCAGCATCAATGGCGACGGTCTTTGCCCGGTTAGAAGATGGGGGCGATGCGCTCGCGGGCATCACCTTGTGCGGTAGCCGTGTAGACGACGTCTATACTCTTTTTCTGGCAGCGAGCGGAGGGCCTGGACCGGCTTGAAACAGATTCCGGCACTGTGCTTCAAATTATCCGGCATGAAAGCAACTACTTGGCTTTCGCGAATGTCTCTCCAAGGTTAGAAGAACAGAAAACAGCTTGACCTGCATTTTTCAAAGGATGCTACGCTTTCCCCCTTTACAATTGGTACCTTGTGGGGGAGCGTTGGTTAATGTTCGGAGCTGAGCTTCTGTGGTTTGGCCTTTTGAAGGGTTGTGATATGCATTAAAAGTTTAACCCTATATCAGAATGATGGTCTATTGCTCTCTGTTATCGTACAGGAGGTTGATGGTAGTTTTTGTTGGGGTGAATTTGCCTAAATTTTGACAGCTAGGTGTTACCATTGAATAATCTCTTCCTCGGCACACTCCGACGCCCTCCGGTGAGTTGTGACGTGCTATCAAGCGGGAATGTTGGACCACCAATACTAGGCTTAAAGAATTCTATTACTCCCTTTAAAAATTTAAAAGGGGTTTCCAGAATTTGTATACTAATGGCCAACCCCCAAGATAAGTCATCAATACAAGGTCGATGAAGGACCAACACCCCAACCGATCAGCCGGGATTAGCACCGGTGGAGACTCCTCAGAGCAAAAGACCACAGGTGCCAATAATTAAGCAGCCAAGCATTGTAGATCTGATCTTTATGGAAAAGAATCAAAGGAAGCAGCAACTAAGCAGTGTACAGAGCTGTGGTGTTCTCCTTACACTGATTACCACCAACTCAGCTAATCAGTGGTGGTGAACGACCCCACTGATCTTATGATATTTATTCTAAAAGATGGGCTGTTTTCATAATACTGCTCCTATGTACAAGAATATAACTACTATAATACTACCCCTATGTACAAGAATATAACTACTATAATACTGCCCCCCTATGTACAAGAATATAACTACTATAGTACTGCCCCCTATGTACAAGAATATAACTACTATAATACTGCCCCCATGTACAAGAATATAATTACTATAATACTGCCCCTATATACAAAAATATAACTACTATAATACTGCCCCCTATCTACAAGAACATAACTACTATAATACTGCCTCCTATGTACAAGAATATAACTACTATAATACTGCCCCTATATACAAGAATAGAACTACTAGAATATACCTACTATAATACTGCCCCTATGTACAAGAATATAATTACTATAATACTGCCCCTATGTACAAGAATATAATTACTATAATACTGCCCCTATGTACAAGAATATAACTACTATAATACTGCCCCCTATGTACAAGAATATAACTACTATAATACTGCCCCCTATGTACAAGAATATAACTACTATAATACTGCCCTATGTACAAGAATATAACTACTATAATACTGCCCCTATGTACAAGAATATAACTACTATAATACTGCTCCTATGTACAAGAATATACCTACTATAATACTGCCCCTATGTACAAGAATATAATTACTATAATACTGCCCCTATGTACAAGAATATAATTACTATAATACTGCCCCTATGTACAAGAATATAACTACTATAATACTGCTCCTATGTACAAGAATATAACTACTATAATACTGCCCCTATGTACAAGAATATAACTACTATAATACTGCCCCTATGTACAAGAATAGAACTACTATAATACTGCTCCTATGTACAAGAATATAACTACTATAATACTGCCCCTATGTACAAGAATATAACTACTATAATACTGCCCCTATGTACAAGAATAGAACTACTATAATACTGCCCCTATGTACAAGAATATAACTACTATAATACTGCCCCTATGTACAAGAATGTAACTACTATAATACTGCCCCCTATGTACAAGAATATAACTACTATAATACTTCCCTATGTACAAGAATATAACTACTATAATACTGCCCCCTATGTACAAGAATATAACTACTATAATACTGCCCTATGTACAAGAATATAACTACTATAATACTGCCCCTATGTACAAGAATATAACTACTATAATACTGCTCCTATGTACAAGAATATACCTACTATAATACTGCCCCTATGTACAAGAATATAATTACTATAATACTGCCCCTATGTACAAGAATATAACTACTATAATACTGCTCCTATGTACAAGAATATAACTACTATAATACTGCCCCTATGTACAAGAATATAACTACTATAATACTGCCCCTATGTACAAGAATAGAACTACTATAATACTGCCCCTATGTACAAGAATAGAACTACTATAATACTGCTCCTATGTACAAGAATATAACTACTATAATACTTCCCCTATGTACAAGAATATAACTACTATAATACTGCCCCTATGTACAAGAATATAACTACTATAATACTGCCCCCTATGTACAAGAATAGAACTACTATAATACTGCTCCTATGTACAAGAATATAACTACTATAATACTGCCCCTATATACAAGAATAGAACTACTATAATACTGCTCCTATGTACAAGAATATACCTACTATAATACTGCCCTATGTACAAGAATATAACTACTATAATACTGCCTCTATGTACAAGAATATAACTACTATAATACTGCCCCCTAATTACAAGAATATAACTATTATAATACTTCCCCTATGTACAAGAATATAACTACTATAATACGGCCCCCTATATACAAGAATATAACTACTATAATACGGCCCTCTATGTACAAGAATATAACTACTATAATACTGCCCCCTAATTACAAGAATATAACTACTATAATACGGCCCCCTATATACAAGAATATAACTACTATAATACGGCCCTCTATGTACAAGAATATAACTACTATAATACGGCCCCCTATATACAAGAATATAACTACTATAATACGGCCCTCTATGTACAAGAATATAACTACTATAATACGGCCCCCTATATACAAGAATATAACTACTATAATACGGCCCTCTATGTACAAGAATATAACTACTATAATACTGCTCCTATTTACAAGAATATAACTACTATAATACGGCCCTCTATGTACAAGAATATAACTACTATAATACTGCTCCTATATACAAGAATATAACTATAATACTGCCCCTATGTACAAGAATATAATTACTATAATACTGCTCCTATGTACAAGAATATAACTACTATAATACTGCTCCTATATACAAGAATATAACTATAATACTGCCCCTATGTACAAGAATATAATTACTATAATACTGCTCCTATGTACAAGAATATAACTACTATAATACTGCCCCCTATGTACAAGAATATAACTACTATAATACTGCCCCCTATGTACAAGAATATAACTACTATAATACGGCCCTCTATGTACAAGAATATAACTACTATAATACTGCTCCTATATACAAGAATATAACTATAATACTGCCCCTATGTACAAGAATATAATTACTATAATACTGCTCCTATGTACAAGAATATAACTACTATAATACTGCTCCTATATACAAGAATATAACTATAATACTGCTCCTATGTACAAGAATATAACTACTATAATACTGCTCCTATATACAAGAATATAACTATAATACTGCCCTATGTACAAGAATATAATTACTATAATACTGCTCCTATATACAAGAATATAACTACTATAATACTGCCCCTATGTACAAGAATATAACTACTATAATACTGCCCCTATGTACAAGAATATAACTACTATAATACTGCCCCTATGTACAAAAATATAACTGCTATAATACTGCAACTAAGAATATTTTCTCTTCTGTGTAGATGTTCTGCTATCAGTATTATGATGCGTTTGTCACTCTGAACTGTGTCTATAGTACAATGTCTTCTATACAGATAAGATGAGGCAATGTTATATACTGTCCAGGAAGGAGGACACTTGTCATTATCTGCTTCTCGTATATGACCTCAGTGGAGGATATGATGTCTGTGTGTGAAGCGCGGAGAGTGACTTCTCCTCTGATTATGTACTTATGGAGGATTACTACTGTTCTCCAAGTGACAGCTTTAATTCTGATGCTTAGCATTGAATGAGCTTTAAGATCAATGTGACATTAGATAAGAAGTGATGAAAAATTATCTTCGATTTTATTGAAGACCACTGATTGAATCCAGGGTCAGTTGAATGTTGGGTTGGTGGAGACCACCAGAGAGGCGACACTGGAGCACCTTGGGGTCAGAGATGCAGGTTGCACTTCTTTCTTTTTCTTTGCAAACATCCATTCCATCAGGCCAAATGTTGGGGAAAAAACCCTTAAAGGAGTTATTCCATTTGTTATAAAGGTCCCCTAATAGTAGTCTGCTTATAGACTTTCTTGCCATTTCCCTGCAGCACCCCCACAGGTAACATGAGGTAGTACACAGAGTCCAATAAAAATAATGGGCCTCTCTGTAAAATGCCCAGATAGTTAATCACCTGGTGGTCTCAAGTGTATGACTTCCTCCATAAATCAGAATATCCAAGTCAACTTTTTGTAAACTTTTTTTGTTAACGTGGAAAATAAAGTGTCCCCCGTTGTGATGACACACGGCAGAATGGACTCTACTCCTTGTGTATGGCCCCCCCATCCTACTCCAGAGAGTACTCACTCCTCAGACCTTATCTCATAGTATAAAAAAAAATGGTTTATGACTCTACGGAAAGAAATCTCGCGATCCGCAGCCTCGTTAAATCCCCAATTATCAGGAGTTTGCCGTGCAGAGTTGCGGCTCCTTTCCAAAGCCTTTAAACGCACGTCTCCTCGCAGCATTCGGCTTGTGAAATCTGGCTAGTCGTTTAATGATCTGGTCAGCAATTTTAGAAAGATTACTTCCTTTGTGTTAAGCAAAGCTTATCCGTGTATAACCAAAGAAAGGCAATCTAGAGAACAACCGCAAATTGTAAAAAGCCAACCGCGTAATGTGTAACATTAAACAGGAAATCTGAGACCAGGAAGGGCTGAGAAGTAACTTTCCAGGTGTCTCTGGTTTACAAAAACCATCTTTTTTTTTTTTTCCTCAAAGAAGTCGGCATGCCATAACAATGTAGTAATACGCTAAACATTAACTCTAATATGTTTACCTTTGTCTGCTCCGACCTTGTTTTTTAAAGGGCTTCTCCCCTTTGGCCAACTCCAAAGGATCTATGAAAAAACGTCCGGGACCTCCATCGATTCCACTGTATCGGTGAAGAACACTGGCCAAAAGTGGTTGATTTCCCTATAGCGCCGCCACACGAAAAAGCCATTCACGTCATTGACTGGACAGGTCTTCTGAGAAAGGGACACTTCTTAACCTCTCTGTGATCAAGACGTTAAGGCTCAGTACTATAGAGCTCTCTTTTAGTACCTTTAGATTCCCTATGATGATCTGTATGAACGTAGGTTTTATAGACTATGCAAACCTTCTACTGCACCTCGGTTTGGAGGTATCTTAAGCCTTGTACTTGGCCGTAACAAAGATCCATGTTCCAAATCTTTCTATACTATGGTTCATTGTGCCATAGAGCTCTCCTCTAGTACCTGAGATTCTCTATGATGTTGACGAACCTTCTACTGCACCTCGGTTTGAAGTATCTTAAGCCTCGTACTTGGCCATAACAAAGATCTATGTTCCAAATTTTCCTATACTATGGTTCACTTTGCCGTAGGTAGATTTCTATAGGAGCATTAATTTTGTGTGTAGCAGAGCCCATATTTGAGGCTCAGATGTCCTAACCGGATATAGATGGGGTCATCTTCATAAGACAATACTTATAACCAACTCCTACTCTGGATCTAATAAGTTGAAGGAAAGTTAAGGCCACCTTCAACTCTGGCACTGAAAATTGACCCTACTGGGCACCTTCCGTTTGGCTCTTCCTACTTTCTTTGCGGAGACCGGTCATCCCGTCCAAGATGGGCAACGCAGTGGCATGGTGAGCAGTAGTAAATCTGAACCCTGCACAGGCAGAGATAGGGGAGGCATGGCTTAGACATACCACTGCCCTCTGCATGTGTTTTGCCATCTTGAATGTAAAAAGACCAAAATGCCAGTCTTGAAGGAGGAAAACTGAGCTCACCAGGTAGGCGGAAACTTTCTAGCAGATGTCACGTACTGAAATCCACCCCCATTTAACCAATATGTGACTATCAAGGAGCCCTGGAACGTGGCCATGGACATCGGTCAAGTCAGACACTCGTCATCAGTATATCATGGCCACCAGATGTGAGCCATGCAAACCACCTCCTAACTGTGGGCATCCTCAGTGCTTCTTCGATTACGATGTCTGGTTAGACACATGACGGCATGAAGGGCCTAACAATCAGTAGAGGCTCCGGGGATGCTGGTACGACTCCTGTCCAGCAGTCATGGACTGTGGATGACGCCTATAGACCAGAGTGTTGCAAATTGATTTCGCTCGTCTATAGTGTTTCATCTCAAGACCTCCAAGGATTTACACTAATATGGTCTCTAACCTTAAATCTACCGGTATAAAAGTATGTGATATATTGTGGCACTTCAATTAGCAGTAAATGGGAAGAAGTGAGGAGTCACAGGTGGCAATGCTCCAAAGGCCCCTTCGTGAAAAAAGTAAAAGGTGAGGGGCATCATAAATCACAGGAGATGAAAATGTGTTTTTTCGCTTCTGGGTTATCTGAGGACAATCTGGTTTTTGTTTCCAGTTGGGGGTCTGGATTTCAATGATCGTCTCATTTTTCTATTGATGTGACATTCAATCCCACAACTTATTCTGTGTCTTGGTCAATCAAGTGATAATGTGACAAAGTCTATATTATGTGCATCTCCGAGTAAACCGCCGCTGCCTAGAAATCCTCTATTAACTCTTTGATACTCCATCCCTCCATGAACGTTGCTCGTGAAGTCAGCACTCCATCTGGTTCTCATACAACTACAATAGAGTTGGACTTTGCCCCGTGGGGACCCCCTATTACCCACATTTCTGACATTCTCACTTTTAGCTGCTGTTTCTTTTTACGATGCCACGATGAGGGTCTGTTATAGACCTATCTAGGGAACGCCATCTTATTAGGTAATGGTCATATCCCTGGAAGGAGAATTGCTACGAAACACGCATTTGCTTTGTTTGTTAGGGGTCTACTGAGAAAAGTTGAGATTTTTTTGAGATAAAAGAGAAATTTCTGAGAAATACCCAAGGAGAAAGCTTGGGAACACTATGAACGTTGAGCAGAGGTGTTTTGTGGATTCATGAGTGAATGTTTTTGGCAGTAATTTCTAAGGCGCATGTCAATGGCTTATGAACCACACATCAGATCGGCATATAACTAGTATTAGCCCTCGTGGTATACAGTGTCCCTACAAAAATGTGCGCTCATGACAAGTCTGTGTCACTGGTGACACACAGGCATGTGGTTTCTGGCCATAGAAGGTCACAGCGTCTGGCTGCCTAGAATGTCCCTGACTTTCCATTGTTCCTGCTGTCAGTATTCATTGGTATAGTTAGCTTCCCTGTTGAATTCATTTCTCCGTTTTGGACCCAGCAGGAACTCTCCTTCCACCCAGCTGTTGATTCAGTATTGGTGTTTAGTTACCCCTTACTTCCTTTGGATTTTGCTGGTGATATTTTCAGTTCCTTCAAGCCAAGGTTACAAGCAAGTGGCTTGTACTCCTCTATGGCATCGTTGTTGAAAACACTACCTGAGTCATCTAATGATAAGTAGTTCATGCTTTTCCCCCTGTGTGTCCCCCTTGTGTCTTCTATAGTTTAGTGGGGTTGACGAAGGGCTCATCCTAGCCGTTCCCTATTTAGGGCCCAGCAATAGGGATACCCATCGTCCGCTATTTGGCTCAGCAAATAGGTGCGGAACCTATCTAGGGTGGTGAGGGACCCCAAGAATCAGCAGTAGGTTCACTCGCCGGTCACCATCTTCCCATTCCCTAGATACAAGGTTTCCCTTCCCTTTCGCCATGCGCTTGGTACTTCCCCATACCTAGCGTGACAGTCTGTAAGGCAACACTTTACCAAGATGGTAAGCGATATCACATGCCGCAGGTTTTGAATGAATGTGACGGCAAATTCTGTCTACCTGCGTAAGAAATTCAAAAGCTAGAAAGATACAGTATGCCCTTATAGAGTGATATTAATGTTGGATATATGCCAACTGTCCCAATTTTTTGGAGACTGTTCCATCAAATCTGAAATGGGGTTGGGATATACAAACATCTGCCCACAAATTGGAGTTTCCGGGTGAGGTGATGAGTAAGGATGAGCAAACTGCTTGGTATGCCTAATGAGCATTTTGATGCTTGGGTGCTCGGTACTTGTGTACCGAATATAATAGAAGTCAATGGGGAAAATCTTCAAAAACAATACCCCGAGTTCCCCATTGAAAACAAGTACTGAATACCCAAACATCAAAATGCTCGATAGGCTTCCGAGGATTACCGAGTGGTTCGCTCATCCCTAGTAACGAGTCCTTGAATTGCCAACCTCAATATTGGTAAAATTTGGCATTGTTTTGCCGTTCCGTACAAATAAAAGGTGGAGCGTACACACGAGGATGATTCACTACTGCTTTTTCTTTGATATTATTTCATTCAAAGCAATAAGACAAAAAAAAAGAGCAACCAGGGCCGCTGGAAGACAACATTTATTGGGCCCTGTTTTCTTCGTAACTGAAAAATGAAATTATCCAAAAAAGGGTAATATTAAAAAAAATAGGTAGTGTAATGTGCCCGCATCATTTATAGGGCAATTGTATCTTGATCTAGTGTCTTTTGCCGCACCTATGACGGGTTTATACTAGAGATTCTGTTTTGGAACCTTTTTCTGTTGATCAGTAATGACTGACAGAAGAGAGATCTCCAGAAATTGGCTCCGAAATTTGGCACGTGGACAGAAGATCACTTTCCAATGCCCTTAGCAGGTCATTGCCCATGTAGCAGTCAAGATATGGCTATCTCTGTGAATGATACAGGAGATATGATGTACCGTACATTCGGGGCAGTATGGCCACATTGGCCGGGACATAGGGGGCGCTCACTGAACCAGTCCTATCATACAGCGTGAAACCATTTCCAACAGTTTGAGTGGCGAGGTTGCTTTAGAGAATTGTTGACAAGTAAAAAAAATTGTTTCGGAACGTGGTGGAGTCAGTTTATATAGGTAAAACTTGATGAAACGTTCCCACTTATTGTGCCAAGTTTAAAGGGGTTTTCCACTCATTTTCCAAATAACACCTGGCCTGAGTATGCTACTGCAAAAAGAATAGAAAAAATAATAGCCCATGCTCCATTATGCATCCCCGCCACTCCTCTGTCTTGTTGGTTACTTTGACTGTCATTCTCGTCCTTTACTTCTCACCTAGTCAGAATCTGATCGCTGCAGCCAATCAGCCACTACTTCTGCTATTGATTGGCTGCAGCTGTCAGATGTTGATGAACCTGGAAGAGAAGAATATGATAATGGTGGTAGACTTGGCTAGCAGGATGAAGGAGCGGAAAAGGATCCATGGATTATTTGCTGTTTCTTATTTTTTTTATAGCACACTTGGGCCATGTGGTAATTAAGATAAATGGGTGGAAAATACGTTCTACACTAGGAACATCCACAGAATGTATTTTATTAATTTTTAAAATGGAACAAATGCTTCAAGGTTGTACAGAGACTATGATCATTCATATTAGTCCCTGTGATTACTTATATTGGTCCCTGTCCTTGTAATTACGGTACTCATATTGATCCCTTCCCCTATGATCACTCATATTGGTCCCTGTGATCACTCATTTGGTTTCTGTGATCACTCATATTGGACCCTTATCCTGTCATCACTCATATTGGTCCCTGTCCCTGTGATTACTCATATTGGTACCTGTGATCACTCATTGATCTCTGCCCCTATGATCACTCATATTAGTCACTGTGATCACTCAATTGTTTCGTGTGATCACTGATATTGGTCCCTGTCCCTGTGATCACTCATATTGGTCCCTGTTCTTCTCATCACTCATATTTGTGCCTGTGATCACTCATATTGGTCCCTGTGATTATTCATATTGGGCTCTGTGATTACTCATATTGGTCCCTGTCCCTGTGATCACTCATATTTGTCCATTGACCCTAAAAGGTTAATTGGGAAATTACATTATCAGTTTGTTTAAACCGTTTTGGAGGAAACTCCGATAAACACGGGAAGGACATGTTAACTCCATATCGATGTTGCTCTTAGATCCAAATTGAATACCTTAGTACTGTGATGCTCATCACTTAGCCGCCGTAGATGCACAGAACTTGTATGGTATTAGTAAAGAAACCTACAAAAAACATAGTCAAAAATCACTCATGGAACTTCAGACGTGCAAATTGTGCACCTGTACAAAGCGCAGATTTTTCATCGGTTTGTGAGACTGAGGTAGTACATCAGAGGGCAGTTTTTCTTGTCCTGAACCCACCCTGAAAAATACGTAGTGTCTTGAGATCACCCTCTGAGCACCATTTTTTTGGAAGCACAGCCAGGCTAGAGAATCTAAATGTTAGGTGCTTCCATTGCGGCCAAGAGACTGAATGAGTTAACTATATCCGACTATACTTCTCGCACTAGCTTGCTTCTCGAAAACGTGGGTGTTTTTGGCCGGTACCAAAAAAATGCATAAAAAACTTTGAATGGGTTATATAACACCAGCCTTCGCTTCTTCTGTTTTCTTCTCATTACGATGCCTTTGCTCTTAAGTTGTACTGGATGCAGTTATGAGCCATTTGAAGATATGAAGTGAAGATTTCTGAAAGAAAAAAGAAAAACTAAAAAACTTCTGAAATATTTCCAGACAAGCACGCAGAATATGAGCCCATGAAAACAAGATTCGGCTGCCTCAACACGGCCTCTGTGCAATTTCAGGAGGAGAGTGACTTCTTTTGAAACCGATACACTCACTTGTCACGGATGGGTGTCTGACAGGTCAAGTAACAAAGACATTATGAAGAAAGCTTAACCCAAATCCAAAGCCCTAACCCTTATTTTTAATCCAAGCGGTTAAAGACAAAGACCTCGTGTATGCCTGAAACCTCCATTTGATCATCTGCCGGGAATTTAACTACTCCTGGCACGATGAACATGAAGCCGTTCTACAACCTCCGATTTCGAAGAACTTGTCTCCCGACGAGAGATTCGAAGACTTAGTAGCCTTTACGCCAAATTCACTTTGTTTCATTCTTTCCTAAGTTCTTCATCGTATAAATATTTTCTGCAAAAAATTATGGAAAAAAAAAACCCCAGATCAAATAAAATTTGCCCTCGACGAATAACTTGAAAATCATATGCGCTGTAACATAGCCGGAGAAGTTGAAAGAAGTCAAAAGTACATCAAACTAAGATTACTATATTCTCTTGATGTGTTATTTCACGCATTCCATGACTTGAAAGCGCAAAATAAAGATCAAATACGATCATTAAAATGAACGCTGTTCATACGGCTCAGAAACGAGCAGGTGTACCGGGCTGAAGGTGACGTCAAATCTTTGGAGCTCCACAGATGTAACACATCAATGGCAAGGAGAACCTACTTTAAGTTGGGTTTACTAGAACTTAAAACAAACGCTACAGGAGAAAAAAACAAATATCCTTTCATGTATAATAATGTGCAAACCATGTTAAGAAAGGGATTGTCTGGTGAAAACAAGTTATCGCCTATCCACACGATAAGTACTAGTATTGATTGGTGGGTTCTGACCACTAGGACCTTGTCCGATCAATGGACTTTCTTCTGTAGGGTCTCTGTTAAGCCCTTGAAGACTTCATTCTCTAATGGGAATAAAATTAATTTTCTGCCAATGTGTATGGGTCTCAGACATAAAAGATGAAACAGTGCCATATGGACCTACACTGGAGATCAAAATTGGAGAACAACAACAATTTCCTAAATGTTGCGGTCATTGTGTCGTCCTATATGATTATATCCTAACATGAGTAAACTTGTAATATTTTAAACTTATTTTATAAATTGAATTTTTTCAAAAGCACATAATAAAAATGTAAAATAAATAAATGTAAAAGAACACTGATCAAAATTAGAGATCCCGTTCAGATCTCTGCAAGTTATTGATATTAATCTGCTACCTGGTGCTAATTTCCTTAATTGTCTGTCAAACCCTATGTAACTGGCAACCTACGATACGTTTCCATTTTGCACTCCCTTTGCAAAAATGGTGTGCCGTTCCATGCCGTTCCAAAGTGACTGAAACCCTCTTACAGCAGGTTGTCCAGATGAAGGCCAAATGGGTGATCAGCCATAGCAAGAGAAGTTGTTTTTTCCAAGTCAGTGATTTCGAGAACATTGCATCTTTACAAGATCACAAACTCTTTCAAGTCCTCCATGAAGACTGGTTGCTCTCGAAAGACAAATGGAAGAGAGGACAGGATATGCGGGGAATCTCTATGGTTAATCGTTTCAACACTGCAGCTGGAATTGCTTGCCAGTTCAGCACTGAGCAGAGTAAGGATGTGTCTCGTGATAGAACGTCACGCCGTTTAAGAGCATTTGAATCGAAACCTCTCATTAGCAGAAAGAATCACAAGGCTAGACTCACCTTTGGTGAGGAGCATGTTGTGTAGTCGTCAGCGGAGAGGTGTTCACTGTGACGCCCCTGGACTATCAGGTCGTAACAGGGTATTGTACAATTTGCCCTCCCGTGCAATATCCACCTCCTTCTTGGTTATGGTTACCCAACTACATGGTGTTGCCTACATCAGCCAATTAAATCCTAGGTACACTCTGCACCACACCCACCAGACACACCAGTGGATGGCCTGAGTGGTATAGGGTCGCCCACTTGGGGGGTTGGTAAGAGGAGGTCAGGAACATCAGTAGAGAGTGTTGTGTTGGAAGTGAAGGAGAGAGGAGGTCAGGAGCAGGGCTACTAGGAACAGTCTAGGTGGCAGACGGTGGTCTGGGCCTAGAGGAGCTGGACCCACGGTCGTAGGGAATCGTGGCAAGGGGCACAGAACTGTCGAGGAGGCCAGCCGGTGGCCTTGCACCATCACCAGGCTGGGACTAGGGCACGACGGGCTACGTGGACCCTAGGTCAGGGAGTAGCTTCAGGCAACCTGACAATTTACACGAGAATGGAGCCTTCAAGATCCGCTCTCCACCCGCTCCAAAATCGGGGGTACTAGCGCAATGAGGGGGATAGGACTTTCCACTAAAATGGTCCAGGAAATCCCACGCGTGAACCCTGAGAGCAAGCTCCCACATGTAGCCATAGTGGGGAGCGGGACCAACAGAGAAGTAAACTTAGTGCCAGGAGGCAGGTCACGGACCAACAGGCAGCACCAATTGGGTACTCCCAACTGCAGCGGTGGTACTCCAAATTACCACACACCACGGGTGGCGTCACGAACTCTAACACAATCCCCTGTAAATACCCCCTTCATTTGAGTGGCCGCACGACCCCCGGGTCCGGACACCCCTTGAGCCACCGCGGATCCGGATCCGAACAGCCTGGCTGCTGACACGGGGGCGGCACACCACAGCTCATCTTAGTGATGAAAATAAGTTTAATTTATTTGGGTCTGATGGGAAACATTATGTTCGTCGACAAACTAGGGAAAGACTGAACCCAAAGTGTGCTAAGAAGTCAGTGAAAGGTGATGGAGGAAGTGTCATGGTTTAGGGAATGTTTTCTGCAGCAGGAGCTGGACCTCTCATACAGCTACATGGCAGAGTAAATGCAAGTGTGGATCAGAACCTTCTTCAACAACACGTGGCTCCTTACTTGTGTTCATCACTCCATCAGCAATATTCATACAGGACAATGCCCCCTATTACACAGCAAAACGGGTAAAGCAGTTCCTTGAAACAGAAAACATTTGAACAATGAAATGGCCACAACCCATAGTCATAATCTAAACCCAATAGAAAACCTCTGAAAAATCCTTAGTGACAATGTTCTGGCCAAGAAACCCACAACAGTCAATGAACTGTGGAAGAGACTAGAAGAAGAGTGGACCAAAATCACACCAGAGCAGTGTGAGAGACTAGTGATATCCTGTGGCCGCAGATGTGCTTAAGTCATTGAAAGCCAAGGCCTGTACTCGTCCTACTGATTGTGACTGCTGTTACCTGCAGAAAATGTACTTCCAATCGTTCTCTGTGCTACAGTCATTGCTGTTCTCTAATTATCATCATCACATTTTGGGCAAAATAAAGGGTTTATGTTGATAAACTTTCGATCTTTGGTAAAACACTGTACTAGTAACATGGTGTAGCCCTTACACAAAACCTTCACATGTTCATCAATGTAGATTACATTATTTCTGAAAAATGTAACTGATCATACATTGTCCTCTAATTTGATCACCATTGTATATGTTAAAAAGTCATCAATTTTCAAGCTTTTATTCTGGCACCTTTAAAGTTGGTCGTATTACGACAGTGCCATTTGTGTAGTCATTGGCTGTTCATGAAAACACCTCTAAGAAGCATAGACAATGAAGTCAAAGCATCACAACACTTTTCTGCTACTTTCACCTATAAATTGATGGGGTCAAGACAGTTGACCTTGCCGCCAAGGCCTATGATGAGGTAGCCCCTTTAACTTTTTGTACCTTTTTCTGGAATTGATGAAATATCACTGAATGAAAATGTCAAATGTTAATGGTGTGACTTTTAGTAGAAAATGTGGACTAGGAATCATAGATGATCAAGTAATAGTAAAGCTCTGGAGCAGCCAAACAGAGCAGTAGCAATCTCTTGGGCTTGAATCCAACCCTTGGGCCACATGTCCATGAGTTTGTATGTTCTTCGAAGGTAAACCTTTTGAGTCACTTCAAACATAAAGATTAAGGAATAACGTTTGGAACTCCATTCTATGTCTGAACTGGGTGCAAAAAACCTAAAAAACATCACTATGGGGAGATAAGGTATGCACACCAGTAACTATGGAAGGGGAATACATGGAATAGCAGAAACTGCTGTGTGAATACTGACATGAAAAATTCAATAGCTATTTGTAAGAATGAAATGTGAAAAATGGAACCTGCATTACTGCCATGAATATATGAATAAAGAGAAATTTAGCTACTGAATTGATCAATGCAGAAGAGCCCCAACACTACGCCAAAGTATTTCTCTACGTTGGGGTCCCTAGCTTGTGTGTGTCCTCTCATGCAGTTAAAAAACTTACCGTGTATGGGAGGCTGAGACCCAGGCTATATATACGATGTGGATTGGCAATAGGTGTGTATGGGGAGGGTTCACAAACGAAAAACTACTAACATTAAGGAATAACGTTTGGAACTCCATTCTATGTCTGAACTGGGTGCAAAAAACCTAAAAAAAATCACTATGGGGAGATAAGGTATGCACACCAGTAACTATGGAAGGGGAATACATGGAATAGCAGAAACTGCTGTGTGAATACTGACATGAAAAATTCAATAGCTATTTGTAAGAATGAAATGTGAAAAATGGAACCTGCATTACTGCCATGAATATATGAATAAAGAGAAATTTAGCTACTGAATTGATCAATGCAGAAGAGCCCCAACACTACGCCAAAGTATTTCTCTACGTTGGGGTCCCTAGCTTGTGTGTGTCCTCTCATGCAGTTAAAAAACTTACCGTGTATGGGAGGCTGAGACCCAGGCTATATATACGATGTGGATTGGCAATAGGTGTGTATGGGGAGGGTTCACAGTCAGTATTCACACAGCAGTTTCTGCTATTCCATGTATTCCCCTTCCATAGTCACTGGTGTGCATACCTTATCTCCCCATAGTGATGTTTTTTAGGTTTTTTGCACCCAGTTCAGACATAGAATGGAGTTCCAAACGTTATTCCTTAATGTTAGTAGTTTTTCGTTTGTGAACCCTCCCCATACACACCTATTGCCAATCCACATCGTATATATAGCCTGGGTCTCAGCCTCCCATACACGGTAAGTTTTTTAACTGCATGAGAGGACACACACAAGCTAGGGACCCCAACGTAGAGAAATACTTTGGCGTAGTGTTGGGGCTCTTCTGCATTGATCAATTCAGTAGCTAAATTTCTCTTTATTCATATATTCATGGCAGTAATGCAGGTTCCATTTTTCACATTTCATTCTTACAAATAGCTATTGAATTTTTCATGTCAGTATTCACACAGCAGTTTCTGCTATTCCATGTATTCCCCTTCCATAGTCACTGGTGTGCATACTTCAAACATAAAGAGACCAAGGGGATGGAGGATCTCACTTTTTTTTTGGGCTACATTTTTGCAAGACTGCTTACGAAGACCCTCGAAGATTACCAAATAGGTTTCCCTGGGGTTTTTTTTCTCAATGATTGCTAGATTTCGAGACTTTTTCTTAAGAATAGCAACTAATTTTTCGCAGATGTTCCAAAAAGGAATTTCTTAGTAGAATAATCTATCTCCAATATATATTTCAACATACGGTATAAAAGGTTGACCTTCTTTAAACATTTCTGCCGCAGATATCTATACGGGTGTTTTTTTTTTTTAAATCTATTTTATTCTCCTTTTTGGTGAGAGATCCTTCAAAGCTTCTCAGCTTAGTAACAAGAATACTGTACGGAGGATCTGGTTACTTTAGTTTTCTCCTTCCTTTGAAGAGCGCTGAACTTGTTTTTATTAACAGTTCTTCAGCTGTCACCCGCAGGACATATGATAAATAGCCCGTCAGTTGTCTGTGATTCCAAAAAGTTCTTTATGAGAAAACAATATAGGAAACGACACAGGAACTACTCACCGTGTTTACTGACACATACTCTAGTACTTAAGACGTTATCCAAGCTAGTGTTATGCTACATTTACTCAAATATGTCAATTTTTACAAATGTTTTTACTGTCCTAAATATTTGCTCTTTGGAACGGTAATTAGAGAATATGTCCTACCGGAATAGAAAGAAAAAGAAAACTTTGTAAAGTTGTGTGAATAGAATTATATGACTTGTATTCTTCACTAATTTTTTGTTCCAATGGGCTCTTTGTAAAAGGATCTCGAAGGCCGAAAAATAGATAAACATATAGATTGTTATCCATAGCCTACTGATTTTGGCTAGAACTAGGTGGGCGAGATTGGTTTCCCTTCTCGGGACTCCCTCTTTGATGACTATGAGTATGGGTTCCAGGTCAGAATGTAATACAGGTCATATGGAGTCAGAGGGGTAACTCGAAATGCCAGGACCCCAAGACCAACTCTTTAGACTCCCACCTACCATGTACCATTCTGATTTTGGCTAGCACTAGGTGGGCAAGATTGGTTTCCATTGTCCGGACTCCCTCTTTGATGACTATGAGTATGTGTTCCAGGTCAGCATGTATAGCAGGTCCTATGGAGTCAGAGGGGTAACTTGAAACGCCAGGACCCCAGGGACAAATCTGTGGGCTCCCACCTACCATGTAGCATTCTGATTTTAGCTAGAACTAGGTGGGAAAGATTGGTTTCAATTGTCAGGACTCCCTATTTGATGACTATGAGTATGGATTCCAGGTCAGCATGTATAGCAGGTCCTATGGGGTCAAAGAGGTAACCCGAAATACCAGGACCCTAAGGCCAAATCTGTGGGCTCCCACCTACCAGGTACCATTTATAATAGTTGTCTTCTTATGGGGCTTAGAGGACTTTGAGCCATGGAAAAGGAAGAAAAGTCAATGGTGACCAAGAGTGAAAACCAATAAGTCAGGACCAGGGATTGGGTTTGTCTACGAACATAACTTATTACCTATTCATAGGACAGGGGTTAACTGTATGATCATTAGGGTTCCCAGTTGTGTAAAGGGGGTGTTCTCTGTCCCTCACTTGAATTGACCAGTGTTGCGTAGGGGCACTTCTGCTCAATTCAAAGTCTGGTACTCAGATATCTCTATATATAGAGATCTCATATATAGAGATCTCATATCATATCAGATATGTCATATCTATCCCCAGTTAAATAGAGCTGTGGAAATAAAAGCGCAGATAGGGTATTACCCCAATAACATGGGGTGAAGGGGGGGGGGTAAAAACTCACCAGATGTGGTTGTGCAAGTCACAACTCCTTTACTCGCGTATAATACTCTGATCCAGGCTGCAGCCACCCGATGGCAGATAACAGAGAATAGTAGAGAGGGGTGATAATGCCGCGCCAAAAGATCACTTGTAATATCAGATTAACGTATCTTTATTATTGGCATAGGTCTACGCGTTTCAGGAGCTCTGCTCCCTTCCTCAGGACCGACAAGCATCAAAGAAACATCAAATCTCTGTCCCGCTGTCCCGGCAGTGAGAGTTTTTGCCCCAACTTCCTCTCATTATCCTCACCGGCTCCATAGCTAATCCTCCTCAAGAAGGACATAAACTAAATAAACAATTATTTTTTTCTGATCTTCCTGAGACCTCCCCATTCACTGGCAACAGCACTATCAAAGAGCCAGCACCCACACTGAAGCAGACTGTAAGATTTGGTATACTTGAGATGTATTGCAGGCAGTGAACCCAGAAGCAGATTATACAGGTACATAGAGATACATCTGTACACAGCAGTGTATTTCTATGTACTTGTATTCTACAGGTGAAGAAAAAGTCAGATTTATTTTTGTTTCTATAAATCTGCTAAAAATAATTAAAATTAATTACTAAAATACCTTTTTTCATATGAGTCTTCTGGAATGGAGGCCATATCTCAAGATTGAAGAGGTGCAGAAACAAAAGGAAAAAAATGCCAGAATCAGAACAGCAGTGTTTACACCAGGCAAAAATAAAATAAAAAAATAATAAAGTAAGTTTTTGAAAAAAAAGGATGCCTCAACCAAAAAAGCCTGTACAGAAACCGTGTGTAGGGCCCAGTCCCACTGTGGTATCCCCATGCGTCACCACTCCCATGCCCCGGTGGGGGCGCCCTCTCTTTCACCTGCCTGGTCCCAGCATGGTATCCCCACGCATTCCCGCTTCCAGGCTCCGGCGTAGCACCATCCCTCTCACTTGCCCGGCGGGCCCTCTCGCTCCTTTCCTGTCCCGGGATCTGCCACGCCCTCCTCCTGCTTCCAGGTCACACGCAGTTCTGCTGTGAGTGGCCGTAGGGTGCACAAAGGGGGTCATGCCCCCTTTCTTAAAGGGCCAGGCGCTCATTACCTGGAAGCTATTCCTAGTTCACCTGTTACTCTAAAGGTATTTAAGACTGCCTCCCCTTACAGGAGGCACCTGAGCAAGGTTGCCTTTAAGTGCGTTGCTAGTTCTCAGGTCCCTGTATGTTACTGTGTCTAGTCCTCCTAGTGAGTCCTAGTACCAGTCTTGTGTGCCTAATCTCTGTCTCGTCCTAGAGCCTGCTCTCTACCACCACCTCCATGTTGTCACGTCAGAGCCACTATCTAAGTGTTGCCACATCAGAGCTGTTAGCTCCGTGCTGCCATGTCAGAACCATCACCTCCGTGCTGCCAAGTCTGAGCTCCCACCACCGTGCTACCACAACCTTGCACACCAGCATCGGACATTAAGAGACTGTACCCATCATTAGAGACTATCTCCACTGGTCCCTGGCTGCCGTGCATTTAGGCCTTATGTTGGTGTGCCACACAGTCCCTTTATAGGGGTTCGATGCTGGTTGTTCCTTCAGGGGAGTCCGGTGCATTGCCCATTGGGTCCACACTCGGATGCTCAACACCCATCGGCGACTGTAACACCATGCTTCTGGGTATATCCCTTTAAGGTCCTTGAAATCCTATAACTCCACTGATAAGGTTTTGCAACATCCATTTTCTCATGGTTTTGGATTCATTATTACTGGTAAAAATATTATTTATGCTCTTCTATTCAGATACAAACACATGAATATTTTTGGTTTTCTTACTAGTTTTTGCAGTATACGGTATTTTTCACAGGTTTTGTGAGTTGATTGTTGCCTCTTGTTCTATTTCTGGGCAGGAGTAAGTAGGAGTTTGTAATAACAGAACATTTATAACTTGACTCCATATGTCCTGTCCAGTCAGCTCGTGGCCCCGTGCCAGGATGGGACAAAATGAGTTACTGTTCTATCCTGAAACCGCACAGACAGCTCAGCATCATTATATCGTCAACGTTTGTGATATAGGTCTGTCTGTTACATATCTCAGATGGGAACACCTCTCTAACTTGTAATGTGGCCCTAGGTAGTGATTCTGTCTGATATCGTAGCTCTCATACTCCAATAGTCCCTGAATTTTGAGACAACTTGATCTCATCTGATAATGTGAGAAATAGACAATCTGCAAATCACTTTTTGTATAAATTATGTTGCCTCGTCACTAAAAAAACACTTGAAAGTACTGGTCTCAAGGTGTCTCCATTATGGGTTACAAGCTGTCCACTGCCTGTTGTCAAGTGTAATCCATATCTAGTAGCAGATATGGATATGCCAACACAGACGACAGGTACTAAGGGCGGGTCTTTGTCTCTACAGGAAGTGGGGCAGGTCGTTGTCTCTCTACAGGGAGTGAGGCGTGTCTCTAGCTCTCTATAGGAAGTATGGGTGGTCCTTATCGCTACAGGAAGTGCAGAACGTTGTCTCTCTACAGGGAGTGAGGTGGGTCTCTGGCTCTCTATATTAAGTGTGGTTGGCCCTTATCTCTACAAGAAGTGCAGAAGGTTGTTGTCTCTCTGCAGGGAGTGAGGTAGGTCTCTGACTCTCTATAGGAAATGTGGGTGGTTCTTATCATTACAGTAAGTGGAGGAGGTTGTTGTCTCTCTACAGGGAGTGAGGTGGGTCTTTGTCTCCATAGGAAGTATGGGTGGTCCTTATCGCTACAGGAAGTGGAGAAAGGTAGCTCTCTACAGGGAGTGAGGTGGGTCTCTGGCTCTCTATAGGAAGTGTGGGTGGTCCTTATCTCTACAGTAAGTGGAGGAGGTTGTCTCTCTATAGGGAGTGAGGTGGGTCTCTGTCTCTCTATAGGAAGTATGGGTGGTCCTTATCTCTACAGGAAGTGGAGAAGGTTGTTGTCTCTACAGGGAGTGAGGTGGGTCTCTGTCTCTCTATAGGAAGTATGGGTGGTCCTTATCTCTACAGTAAGTGGAGGAGTTTGTTGTCTCTCTACAGGGAGTGAGGTGGGTCTCTGTCTCTCTATAGGAAGTATGAGTGGTCCTTATCGCTACAGGAAGTGGAGAAGGTTGTTGTCTCTCTACAGGGAGTGAGGTGGGTCTCTGACTCTATAGGAAGTATGAGTGGTCCTTATCGCTACAGGAAGTGGAGAAAGGTAGCTCTCTACAGAGAGTTATTGGTGGGTCTCTGGCTCTCTATAGGAGGTGTGGGTGGTCCTTATCTCTACAGGAAGTGGAGAAGGTTGTTGTCTCTACAGGGAGTGAGGTGGGTGTCTGTCTCTCTATAGGAAGTATGGGTGGTCCTTATCTCTACAGTAAGTGGAGGAGTTTGTTGTCTCTCTACAGGGAGTGAGGTGGGACTCTGTCTCTCTATAGGAAGTATGAGTGGTCCTTATCGCTACAGGAAGTGGAGAAGGTTGTTGTCTCTCTACAGGGAGTGAGGTGGGTCTCTGGCTCTCTATATGAAGTATGAGTGGTCCTTATTGCTACAGGAAGGGGAGAAGGTTGTCTCTCTACAGTGAGTGAGGTGGGTCTTTGGCTCTCTATAGGAAGTATGAGTGGTCCTTATCGCTACAGGAAGTGGAGGAGGCTGTTGTCTCTCTACAGGGAGTGAGGTGGGTCTCTATAGGAAGTATGGGTGATCCTTATCTCTACAGGAAGTAGAGGAGGCTGTTGTCTCTCTACATGGAGTGAGGTGGGTCTCTGCCTCGCTATAGGAAGTGTGGGTGGTCCTTATCTCTACAGGAAGTGGAGGAGGTTGTCTCTCTACATGGAATCATGAATGGATAAGAAAGTCGGGTTTAACACTGCGCTAAAACCATGAAGCCAAACGATGTGATGAATTCTTTGCTATATTTTCTTTATTTAGGCCAGGTCTACGCGTTTCAAAGGCATGTCCGCCTTCTTCATCAGGACAAAGGAAAAAACAGCATGCTGTTTTTTCCTTTGTCCTGATGAAGAAGGCGGACATGCCTTTGAAACGCGTAGACCTGGCCTAAATAAAGAAAATATAGCAAAGAATTCATCACATCGTTTGGCTTCATGGTTTTAGCGCAGTGTTAAACCCGACTTTCTTATCCATTCATGATTCCCTGTTGCATCATCGGGGCTGCTGCTTGACCATTTTCTGCATACATAGGAGTTGTGCCTGTCACAACTTCCATAGGTGAGCACCTGTTTTCATTTTCTAAGCCTGCATTGTTTGCCAGATAAGACCGTATGTGCGCTTTTCTCTCCACAGCATTTTGACTCTCTACATGGAGTGAGGTGGGTCTCTGTCTCTCTATAGGAAGTGTGGGTGGTCCTTATCTCTACATGAAGTGGAGGAGGTTGTTGTCTCTCTACAGGGAGTTGGCGTGGGTGTGTGTCTCTATACAGGAAGTGAGGCAGGTTGGTGTCTCGCTACAGGAAGTAGGGGGTGTCTTTGTCTTTTTATAGGAAGTGGAGCAGGTTTTTGTGTCTCTATAGGAAGTGGGGTTTGTCTTTGTCTCTTTATGAGAAAAGGGGGTTGGTCTGTGGTTTTATACAGGAAGTGTGGGTGGGTCCTATTCTCTCAACAGGAAGTAGGGATGGATCTGTATCTCTCAACAGGAAGTGGGAGTGGGTCTTTGTCTCTGTACAGAAAGTGTGGCAGGTTGTGGCTTCTCTCTACAGGAAATGGGGCAGGTTGTTGTGTCTCTACAGGAAGTGGGCAGATTGTTGTCTCTCTAAAAGAAGTGGGGCAGATTGCTGTCTCTCTACCTACACAGAAAGTGGGGCAAGTTATTGTCTCTCTAAAACAAGTGGAGGTGGGTCTTTGTCTCTACAGGAAGTGGGGCAGGTTATTGTCTCTCTAAAAGAAGTAGGCAGGTTATTGTCCCTTTACAGGAAGTGTGAATGGATGTTTGTCTCTCCACATGGAATGGGATGGGTCTTGGGCTCTCTACTGCAATTGGGGGCAGATTGATATCGTTCTAGAAACATAATGTATCATGTAGCTATGGCCACATAGAGAATTAGGAGCTTTCTATCAGAGTATGGAGCTCTGACCTTATGTATAAAGATATATTAAGAAATCAAATAGTGTAGAATTGTGAAACACAAAAGACAAATTCCTATAAGATACAAAAAAATTACAAGAGTGTGTTCTACCTTAACCATTACTTGCTCTGGAAAAAGAAGATGTTTTACCCTCCTTGATTAGAATGTTAGCTATCTAATGGACATACTTCCTTCATGGCTTCCATTCTTAGCAAAGCCAAAGAATGACTAGTCCCACTGTTGAGGAGAGCCATTAGATCAAATATTTGATTAACCTCTTGACAAGGGATTGTGGGAAATGTGTCAATTTGCCTTACATGAACCACGTTTTCAGAGAAAACTAAGATGGCCACCGATGACATCATAGACCCTCCCATCAGCATGGATCCACCAGATGACGTCCATCCCATCACCATGGATCCATCCAATGATGTCATAGACCTGCCTACAATGATGCCCACCAATCAGCTCATGGACTAACACATTGTTCAACCCACTTACCAATGGACAAATCCAAGTATGTCCACTGTAGGGCTGACCATGCCCCTTTTCCTAGTTTTTATAAAGGCATGTTCTTGAATAAATCTCTCAGAGTCTGGGCCGACTTTGGTCGAGGAAAGGTGAATATCCGACTGTGTGTCTGATCTCATTTTTCAAGCATGCACTCGATCCACATCAATTAGAATCAGGCAGTAGGCAACTTGTGGAACTTTGTAAGAGTTTACCCTAACACCACTTTGAGATAGAAGGAAAAATAAATATCCAGCGCTAATATTCTGATAATTCTTGTTTCGCTGTATTGATATATGCACATGATAAAATTCAGACAAAGACACAAGTACAGTAAGTGACGCGTTTCGGATCCGTTGTGATTATTAAACATAGCCCCAAGTTGATGTGGCTCCTATTGACTTATTATGGGGTCCATCAGCTCGGAATGAATAAAACAATATTCTTGCCCATAAAACACCAAATCTCTATGCCAATGATCTGAACCTAAATGAGGAAATGAATTATGAGTAGAAATGAATAGTGTGCTGTGACCGTCAGTGCTTGGAGCCTGGATTTTTGGTTGAGTCGGCCAATTACCGTAACTGAACATGAGATTGGAGCCACACAATGACCTCCCTCACTGTGCGCCGGTGATATATTGCCATTTTCACATCCATAAATTCACATTTAATATGATTTCCGAATGGGTCCAACTTTTAATCTCCCGTCTGCATTTATCTGGACCGACTCTACAGCAGTCTAGTCACTAATTTGCCTCTCGCGCTATTGAACCCTTCGTGTCTCGTATGAATGGATTCCTTCCATTTGAGCTGTAACATAAAAGAAGAACTCATCGACGGAAAACAGCAACATTGTGCATTATTAAAAGAAAAATCTAGAAAATATTGATTTAATAAATTCCATTCTTTCCTATTGTGTAACATAGACGGAGTTTTTCTAAGCGATCGGTAGGAATTTCTAATGTGGAATATTTGAAGCAAAGTGAAGTCCGCCAATTGAATGCTACTTTTCCTTCAATATTTTTGTAAGCTGGATTGCCAACTTCTCAGCGCAGGAGAAAAAAAAATAGAAAAAAAGCAAGGTTTGAGCAGACAGCATTAAATACTTGATTTGTCATCAAATTCTTTCTCAACCACCAGTGCAAGGAACTTCTGGAATTTTTAAAGTACAAGCTCTGGTATGGACTGAACTGGGGGGAAAAATATTACAAAAACACAGGTTGCTTAGTAAAGACCGGAATTACTATGTAACATGGGCCAAAGTTAAAACTTTTTCAACTTGCCAAACTTTTGAGAACACCTGTCACTGAAAATAAAGGCAGTGTAAATAATTAGGAAAAGTATTTACCCCCTGGAATTTTTTTTTTCTTCATAATTAATAATAGTGAATCACAACAAATTAGGTATTGGTGCTATTGATCAACACTAGGAAATACTTTTTAGACGGTGACCAATGGGGTGACTGCTAAAGGAAGGACGGTGGACTTCCCGAAGGGTTGTCCAAAATTAGTGAAACAACAGTGCCACATCTGTCGACAGTCTCTGCCTGACATTTCACTTTAGCTTCATTAACTTCCAAAACAGGACCCAACCCATAGATTAAATCCTTTTTTAAAGCCTTGGCAAACATTTTAGATTCATTTGATCGAAAGCTTGTTCGGCAGGCAGCAATTCCTCCTGAACCCCTCATAAAGTACATAAAACCTCTAAGCTTTCCAGGGCATGTGTGTATTCTGAATGGACAAAGAAGAGTAAGCCACTACCATACCGCCCTGTTGGTGGCCTATTTACGCTAAGAACAAAAGTAAGGCGCATGTTGAATCCAACAGCTTGTGCCTTCTTTTTCTTGACGTCTTCAGGTTGAGGGAAAATCAGGTCAACATTAGAGGGTTTGTCTAACATCAATGTGCATATCAAAAACCCTTTTAGAAAGAACTACACCGCCATGACACTGTAACAAAGGAGAAGAGTCAGTCAGAAGGACATGTGTCACGGAGAACAGACAGCCCTGTGGTGTCCGGCTATAGAAGGTCACAGTGTTTGGCTGCTCAAACTGCTCCCTGACCTTCTATTATTTCTGCTTGGTTTACATCCCTTCCCCTTTAGGACCCTGCGGACTTCCTCACCCTTTCAGCTGTTTTTCATCAGCACTTCCCTGTGTGTCTTTATATACCCTCATTTCCCCTTACTCTGTGCTGGTGGTAGCTTTAACACTAGAACTACTGGACTCGTGACACCGATATAGAAATACATGGTGCAAAGTAGTCAAAATGACTACCTCAGTAGTTCTAGTGTTAATACCCTTAACAAGTCTTTAGTGCAAGAAGTCGGCTTGTATGGAGAAACTTTGTGGCTGTTGCTGTTCCTCTCCCTGAGTCATCTGGATATATGCTATTTGTTTGCTTTCCTCTTGTTTGTTATCTCTGTATCTTCTTTAGAGCTTAGTGGGGTTGACTGAAGGTACCCTCACACTAATCGACGCTCCAGCGATCCCACCAGCAACCTGACCTGGCAGGGATCGCTGGAGCGTCGCTACACGGGTTGCTGGTGAGCTGTCACACAGGCAGTTCTCACCAGCAACCAGTGACCAGCCCCCAGCCAGCAGCGATGCGTGGAAGCATTGCTGCGCTTGATAACTAAGTTAAATATCGGGTAACCAACCCGATATTTACCTTGGTTACCAGCACACACCGCTTAGCACTGGCTCCCTGCACTCCTAGCCTGAGTACACATCGGGTTAATTACCCGATGTGTAGTCTGGCTATGTGTGCAGGGAGCAGGGAGCCGGCACTCGCCGCGTGAGAGCGGCGGATGCTGGTAACGAAGGTAAATATCGGGTAAACAAGGAAAAGGCTCCTTGGTTACCCGATATTTACATTGGTTACCAGCGTCCGCAGAAGCCGGCTCCCTGCTCACTGCACATTCAGTTGTTACTGTCTCGCTGTCACACACAGCGATGTGCGCTTCACAGCGGGAGAGCAACAACTAAAAAATGGTCCAAGACATTCAGCAACAACCAGCGACCTCACAGCAGGGGCCAGGTTGTTGCTGGATGTCACACACAGCAACATCGCTAGCAACATCGCTGTTACGTCACAAAAGTCGTGCCTCAGCAGCGATGTTGCTAGCGATGTTGTTTAGTGTGACGGTACCTTAAGCGCTCATCCCATCTGCTGCCTACCCAGGGCCCAAATCAGGGTCAGCCTAGAGCCAGGTATCCAGCTCAGCGCATAGTTGCGGAACCTATCTTGGGGGTTGAGGGAAGCCAGGGCCAAGTGTTAGATTAGTCATTGGTCATCATCTCCCTCTTCCCTTTCGCTATTCACTTGGCACTTCCCCATACTTAGCATGATAACATGCTGCTTTGTCTCCAAGATGGGTTGGGTCAACGGCAAAAAGGGGTCCAAGGAGCAGGACATATGTATTTCGGTTAATCATACCAGTGGCCACATTTTTTAAAGGGCTGTCTTTGATGCACCAATTGGAGGTCTTTCTGGCACATATGACATACAGTATGCCTCTGGTAATTACCATGTATAAGGTCCAGCCTCCAGGATCCTTGCAGATTTACCGCTGCTTGGTTTGCACTCGGTCTTTGTACAACTGGTCTCAAGTGAAGACATCCCATCATATGTGACTGATGGAAGACCCTTGGGGAACCCGGCTAACCTGTACCATGGTTGCAAAGGAAAGGTGTTGTTTTTTTATTGTTCAGGATTTCCACAAAAAATTAGTTTTGTTACGGATTTTGACTTCTACGTTCAACTCAATAGAGGAAACTCCAGTAGAAGTCTCGGTCAGGAATTGACAAGTCTGTATTCCATATTTTAAGATCCAAAACATTTTTCAGTGACATAAGTTTTTGATCAATTTCTCGAGAAGCTTCCTTCTTCCCAGTATCCAGGACGACAGAGAACTTGTTAGTCCTCAATTCTGAAGAACGATTCCCCCGTACGGAGATCTGGGCCAACACAAACATTCAGTAGTAGTTGAATGGAGCTTGGCGAGACCTCGCTTTCTTTTATGGTATACAAGTTGTCTGATGAAACAATCTAAGTTTCCCAGAGCAACTGACTAGCTCCGAC
Source organism: Anomaloglossus baeobatrachus (assembly GCF_048569485.1). Classification (NCBI taxonomy): domain Eukaryota; kingdom Metazoa; phylum Chordata; class Amphibia; order Anura; family Aromobatidae; genus Anomaloglossus; species Anomaloglossus baeobatrachus. The sequence goes on along the minus strand of NC_134355.1, from coordinate 35,055,209 downwards.
CTTTCTCTTTAACCCTATGGCTTGCTTTCCCCCAGTGGCTGTCGAAACCAGCTTTCTACAATTGCTAGCCGGCTCGGATTTTACTATAAGCATTGTTAGAAATGTCCACTCCTTTCATCTCACATAACATGTTAATTCTGTACGTGTCTTAAAGAGCGTTAATGCCTTCGATGGTCACCAAGCCAACTGAGATCCAAATTATCGAAATCCCAGGTTAGTTGATCTTTGAAGTAATGGGATACTACTTGGATTGATTTTTTACAAAATATTAAGCCTAGGAAATGGAAAGGGTCTTATGGAGTTCAGCAAATAGGGGAATATAAAATTCTGGAGTTGTTTCAGAGCATTTCTCCAAGAGGCCCTTTCAGTTGTAGACAGCTACTTTCATAATTTCATACAGTGCTTTATCCAAAAACTCTCCTTCCAGAGCAGAACTCAGACATCTGCACCATCTTTGGTATTCACAAAGCAAAAGGCAGGACTATAGTGAAGGCTGAAGCTCAAGGACAGTGGCAGTAAAGAGAGAAATGCCAAGGAAACGTTTATGTGGGTGTTGTGTAGTCCCACCTTTCTTATCAAAGAGTCCAGGTTTTTTTTTTTTATAGACATGAGCCACTTTCTTGACATACCCTCTCTGTGGCCCATTACACCCTCATACATGTTAAAATGCTTTTGGATAAAAAACTTGGGCTAATATCATGGAGTATGTAGTGACAGGTCAGGGGCCAATAGGCTTGCCCTCATACTTGAGACCCTGTGCAGTCCCTTATCTTGGAGATAGGCTTGATGGTAGCCAGGTCCAAGCCCCCAGAGTGGCCCTAACGCCTATCCGAGCCCTGATCTTACTCAACTTCTCCCCCACCCTCAGGATGGGCTGGAAAGCCCAGTAACAAAACTCCACAAAGCGACATAGAAAAGGGAGAACGGACACTCGTACACACAGCACTCAAAACACACAGAAGAGACAATATGTGTATAAGGGAATAAAGGAAAAGGAAGGTAGTAACGCACAACAGGGGAACAGTCACACCACTCAATATCGCAATAAAGATCACCATCAACAGGTTCACCAACAAGACCCGTATCGCTTGGAGCAGAAGCTGAAGCTATATTCGGCACTGAGTAATGAGATTCAGGAAGTAGATGACTTTGATTGGCAATTGGCAACCTGAGCTGCTAGCAGAGTTCCCCAGGTCAACAGGAATTAACTTCTACAGGACTGAGGAACAGAGCACATGAAACAGCCGACGCCCAGCTCTGGCTGAACAACTAGGAGACATCAGGTTGCCTGTCAGGCTCTGCAATGTGAACAGAGCAGAACGCCACCATGACACCTAATAAGTCTGGACCTGAACACCGCATGACTTTAATGATGCATCATCCAAGTGTCGAACACAAGAAACCTTCCAGAAGGGCTGCGGCCGTAAGTGGGAGATTTGCCAATTTCTCTTCTTTATGCAGGAACCTCCCAGACATTTAGAAAGAATCGACAACTATGGCATTTTTGAGTCGGGCATCTTAAAGGGGTTGTCCACTACTTAAAAAAACCTTCTTAATGGAACTTAAGATGTGAAATTTAAAAAACAAAACAAAACAAAACTAGTCTATAGGGATCAACAACCAGCCGGGATGACTTGTGAACATTGCAGCCAATTAGCGTTTTGCAGAATACACATTTTTTTTTATCCCCATAAAAGAAACAGTGGATGAGAAGCAACGCTGGTCCTAAAGGTGAATATGGACCTTATATATTGCAATGACTTTGGGATAGCGGTGAACCCTGCGGGGCTCCTGAGCTGTCCCTCAAGCTAGGCGGCCCTATGCTATCCCTAGTCTCAGGGATACTCCTGATGGTGGAGAGGCATGAGTCTCCTTCTTGGCCCTGCTCCTGGCCAGTTCTAATCTAATCCACTGTCCTCTCAGGGAGGGAAGAGACAGGAGTGTGATGAAACCCACAGATAAATACAAACAAAGGAAAAATCAAAACTCTGTCATACAGCATGCACACAGGATAAGACAATAAGAGATTAGGAGGAAAACAAGAGCAGAAAGGAAGCTACAAAACAACAGGAGTAAACTCCACAACCACACCAAGCAAAAAGCACAACTAAACACAACTTCCACCAGAGATAGTCTGAGACACCACGCCTCACAGACCAACACAGAATAAACTATAGCTCGCACGGGTAGAAGGATTCCAATAGTATAAATAGGAGGGGAGCAGATGTGATAGGTCTCCCCACAACATGTGATTAAAGGAGCAAGCAGACTAGCAGAGATTAACTCTTGCTAGCCTGCCAATGAATTAGCATACCGCAGGTCGATGCCCGAGACTGTCTGTGTTGATCCCAAATACCAGAGAAACCATCGGGTGGAGCTTCAGAATCTACAATATTAAGTCCAATGCTGCTATGACAGTAGGCAAGTTTTGTGCAAAACTCTGTGTGACATTATAATCAGGTACTCTATTGTGGTGTACTATCATAAGGTACTACACATGGGATACCTCACAACCATCCTGTGATGGGGGATGGTATTATACTGTGTGATAGTTTCATATTGTATATGAAGTGGTATGTTGGGCATCACACTATGTGGGAGTCAGTGGCGATTGTACTGTGGGCCATCATACTGTGTGTGGGATGTGGGGATTTCATGCTGTGTGTGGGGGGGCTGTGAAGTCATAATAGTGTGTGAGAGGGCTGTGTGTACATCATTCTGTGTGGGGGCTGTTGGTATATCATACAGTGTGTTGGGCTGTGGGAACATCATACTGTGTGGGGGGCTGTGTGTGTATCATACTGTGTGGAGGGCTGTGTATGCATCATAATGAATGAGGGTCTGTGGGAACATCATACTGTGTGGGGCAGTATGAGCATCATACTGTTTTGGAGGCTGTAAGGTTATCATACTGTTAGGTGGGCTGTGGGGGCATTATATTATGGGAGGGGGGCTGTTGAGTCATTATAGTGTGTGTGTGTGTGTGTGTGTGTGCATTATACTGTGTGTGGTGGGCTGAGTTGTTAACCTCCTGTCTGGGGGCTGTGTGTGCATAATACTGTTGGGGGGGGCTGTGGGGACATCATACTGTGTGGGAGCTATGTGTGCATCATACTGTGGGGACATCGTATTATGTGGGGGGCTGTGTGTGTATACCATACTATGTGGGGGCTGTGTGTGCATCATACTGAGTGGGGGGCTGTGTGGGCATCATACTCTGTGGGGGACTGTGGGTACATCATACTGTCTGGGGGCTGTGTGTGCATCATACTGTGTGGGAGCTATGGGGACATTATGACATCATACTTTGTGGAGGGCTTTGTGTGCATCATACTTCGGAGGGCTGTGGGGACATCATACTGTGTGGAAGGCTGTGTGCACATCATACTATGTGGGGGGCTGTGTGTGCATCACACTGTGTGGGGGCTGTGTGTGCAGAATACTGTGTGAGGGGCTGTTGGGACATCATACTGTGTGGGTGGCTGTGGGGACATCATACTCTGTTGGAGCTGTGGGGACATCATACTGTGTGGGGACATCATACTGTATGAAGCGGCTGTACATCTTTCATTCTGTTTGGTGGGCTTTGAGGCATTATACTGTGAAGGACATCGTATTGTGGGTTGGAGGATCTACTGTAGGGGTTTGGCCGTCAAGGACTGAGTGAGTTTAGGGAAGTGTTTTTTCGTAAAATAAAAATTGCTGCAACTCAGTATTTGTCCCTCTTTACTATGTTTCAAGGTTGGGAGTTGTGACATGGGTACTGTATCCTCAGTAAGCTTGGCCCTGCATGTGTGGCGCCCCTGCGGCTTCAGGCGCTACAGGGTACGGATAAGGTCATCTCCAGTAAACCACCACCACAACACATCCAACACATAACACGGGAGCTCTATCACTGGGACTGGGCCAGGGTAGGAGCCAGTGGTGGCCATCCCGAAGTATAGGACCTCTTGCCCACTAGTTCCGCAACCCGGGAGGCGGGGCACCTGCAGGGGAAGTTAAGAGCTATCTCACACATTATTCAGTTAGCTCTGGGCACAGCAAGCGTCAGGTCAGACTCAGGAGGAGACGTCAGAAAGCAGACAGAGACCAGACAGGGGCCCGTGGTCCGAAGCTGGAGGCTCAACCCAAGTTTGTAGGAAGAAGGGGGATCCCAGGGTTCGCAGGGAGTGCAGGAGGCACCCGTGACCCGTTCCACGGCCCAGGCGCTGGGGTGGAGGGAAGACCATCGGAAAGGACACACAGCCTTGACCTCTGAACTATCCAAGATCAGCTGGAGCCCAACACAGCGGGACCCGGCACTCCAAGGGCAGAGTGACTTCAGTGAGTAAAGAACTTGAATTGCACCTTCTGTGTTGCCCCATAATTGCCGGTGCTCCCATCATCACGCCCCTGCATCATAGGCGACTGCGACACCCAATATCCTCCCTGGGGCCTGAGCTCTACCTGTGGAGAGCTGCAACACCCGAGCTGTGTCACCATCTGCCCCAGAAGAGAAAGCACACGCAGCGGCTCCCATATTAGCCGCATACCACAGGTGGCGTCACAAATAACTACTCCTCCCATCGTCCCCACCCCCATCTTTATTGACACCGCCAGGGTCACGGAACTGGGCCTAGCCACTGCGGCAGCCCAGTAGCTGAACTGCCGCCCGGTATCGGGTAGCCCCAGACCCCGTGGGCTCATCACATGTGTGTCGCCCGGGGATAAGGGGTACTCTGATCCGGGCCACGGGGTCGCTTCTGTGGGTATCACGGTGGCGTGACCCGGTCTGTGATCCCAGGCTCCACAGTAAGAAGGGGATTAGGTAAGGGAGATTGTCCGTGACGCCACCCGTGGTGTGCGGTGAGGTAACGGAGCACCGCCGCTACCGGTAAATGGATCCCGGGGATGGTGGTGGGCAGCAAGGTGGTGATTTACCTCCACGGGTAGGGTGTTGGTGTCCCGGGACTCCGGTGAGGTGGTGCAGGGAGGAGATGGAGACCGTCTGAGAGCTGTGCGCCCGGTTGGACCGGGGGATGTTGTTACTCACAGTTCGCTTTTCAAGGAAATTCACACAGAGTCAGGAATTAACCAGAAATTGCCGGTGTCTGCAGCCTTCGGTGCGAAGGGTATTTGGGGTCCGACACACAGTACAGCAGGATCATGGTCTTATTTTGCAGCCAGACGCTTCTTTCTCCTTCCTCAGTCTGGAACGGAGAGCCCACTCCCCCTGCAGTGATCCGGGTCACCCCTGAATGCCGGCAGGCCGCTACCCTGCCCCGGCCACCTCGGGCCCCTTCCTCATACTTCCCTTCCTTACAGCAGCCAGGAGCTATCCTCTCCTGGTCTCCTCTCTTCACACTCCACACTCACTCTGCTCCAGCCCCTCCCCTCCTGCTCTGTTTAGCTCTAAGGCTATGTGCGCACGTTGCGTACTAGCCCTGCAGATATTTCTGCAGCGATCTGAAGAGCACATGTGCGCTTTAGATCGCTGCAGAAATGTCTGTAGTGAGCGCCGATTCCATGCGCTCTGCCTGCAGCTCCTGCCATAGACAGAGCAGGAGCTGCCGGCAAAGCGCAGGAAAGAAGTGACATGTCACTTCTTTTTGCGCAGCGCTTCGGCAGTAGCCGAAGCGCTGCGCTCTGAGACGCCACGTGCGCACGGCCCCTGCACAATCTCCATAGACTGTGCAGGGGACGCAGGACGCATGCAGTTACGCTGCGCTGCAAAGCGCAGCGTAACTGCATGAATTTACGCAACGTGCGCACATAGCCTTACACTGGGGAGGGGGGTCTGTCCTGCTGCACTGGTGTGGGATCAGGTTACCAAGGAGGAGAATGGCCTGCACTTTGCTGGATGTCTGCAGGCTCTGTGACACCCTGGTTTTGCCAGGGCGTCACACATGCGCTATGAATGTCAGGGAAAAAAGCCTCTTCAAATCAACAGTCGTTGTTTGGCCTAATTTGCCTGATATCTTATCATTACATGCTGACTATACCACCAGTAGTCCTGTGATGTCATCATGACGTCATTGCCCTTTATAGCCTTACAGGCCTCACTGGCAAAACTCTAATGCGGGCGTCACACGATGCGATCCATTGTGCGATCGCACGAGCGATCGTACCCGCCCCCGTCGTTTGTGCGTCACGGGCAATTAGTTGCCCGTTGCGCACAAAGTCGTTAACCCCCGTCACACGTACTTACATTCTGAGCGATGTCGCTGTGGGCGGCAAACATCCACTTCCTGAAGGGGGAGGGACGTTCGGCGTCACAGCGACGTCACACAGCGGCCGCCCAATAGAAGCGGAGAGGCGGAGATGAGCGGGACGTAACATCTCGCCCACCTCCTTCCTTCCGCATTGCCGGCGGCCACAGGTAAGCTGCAGTTCATCGTTCCCGGGGTGTCACACGGAGCGATGTGTGCTGCCCCGGGAGCGACGAACAACCGGCGCAAATAAGAATAAACGATTTTTTAAAAATAAACGACGTGTAAATGATACACGATTTGTAATCGATTTGCGATCATTCTGAGACGCTCGTAGGTGTCACACAAGACGACGTCGCAAACGATGCCGGATGTGCGTCACGAAAACCGTGACCCCGACGACATATCGCACGATAGATCGTCTCGTGTGACGCCCGCATTAGTCAAAATCTAAACTGGGATCAAGGTGCAGTACCAGGTACAGACACATGGACAAGAGAGGCACTGTGCTGTGTGCTACTGTGAGGGGCCACAGTGGGGTTCCTTAGAGGGCGTCTTGAAGAAGTTAGTTACAGGTGTTGATGATATCAGTCACTGGCTGTATGTATCGCTCCTGCACTTGCGGACTTCTTTACTACCTTCCTGTTTTCATCAATGAAGCAATGTCCAGCAAATCTAGATTATTTTTTTTAAAGGACCAGGCATTATTTATATATGGGGTCAGTTCTGATGAGGCATATTGCACATGTGGAAGGATATCAGATGTGTAACTTTAATGTGATTTTATCTTATCTTAGACATAATGACTTATCTACCTCCACTGGAAGCATAAACTCCGCTCTGCCCGCACCTCGCTGCTATTCTCACACTAATACCACACACTCACATCCGCCCACAACCCGGCTCAGTGAGGAAAATCTGTGAATGGAATCTGGGATGAATCACAGCAGAGAAGAAAAAACGGAGACCTCCAGCCCCCCATTACATGGGAAACACTAAGGAAACTACAGTATGGCTTCCATCCATCCATCCATCCCTCCATCCCTCCCTTTTTAGGGCACGTTTAAAACTGTGGGTATTGGGAATTAATTAAATTGTCCTGGGTAGTGCATTCCAGAGAATGGGTGCAGCTGCAGAGAAGTCCAGACAAGAATGAAGGTCTATTTATCGATCAGCAACATTAAGAAAATGAAACACTTAAAATAGATCCCTCTGTGTGTAATGACTATATAATATATAGGAATAGATCCCTCTGTGTGTAATGGCTCTATATAATATATAGGAATAGTTCCCTCTGTGTGTAATGACTCTATATAATATATAGGAATAGATCCCTCTGTATGTAATGACTATATAATATATAGGAATAGATCCCTCTGTGTGTAATGACTCTATATAATATATAGGAATAATTCCCTCTTTGTGTAATGACTCTATATAATATATAGGAATAGATCCCTCTGTGTGTAATGACTATATAATATATAGGAATAGATCCCTCTGTGTGTAATGACTCTATATAATATATAGGAATAGATCCCTCTGTGTGTAATGACTATATAATATATAGAAATAGATCCCTCTGTGTGTAATGACTCTATATAATATATAGGGATAGGTCACTCTGTGTGTAATGACTCTATATAATATATAGGAATAGATCCCTCTGTGTGTAATGACTCTATATAATATATAGCAATAGATCCCTATGTGTGTAATGACTCTATATAATATATAGGAAGAGATCCCTCTGTGAGATATGACTCTATATAATATATAGGAAGAGATCCCTCTGTGAGTAATGACTCTATATAATATATAGGAATAGATCCTTCTGTGTGTAATGACTCTATACAATTTATAGGAATAGATCCTTCTGTGTCTAATGACTCTATACAATTTATAGGAATAGATCCCTCTGTGTGTAATGACTCTATACAATTTATAGGAATAGATCCCTCTGTGTGTAATGACTCTATATAATATATGTGTATCCCTTTTTGTATTGAATTACTGAAATAAACTTTTTGATGATATTGATATTAATTTATTGAGATGCACTTGTATCTGATATCCATCTTCAGTCAGCGGTGCAATTCCTCCTAAGGTAGTAGCCAAGAAAGTCCTCAGAGTATACAAAAGAACCAAAATGGTGGCAGCACTCGAGTGGTCCAAAAAACTCCAAAATGTGTGGGCTTTTATTTAACCATCTAAGTCCATCTAGATTGGTGAGAAAAACTTCACATTTGTTTCTTACATGGATCCCTCAGTGCTGCGGGTATACTGCGATACACTCATCTGGTGGGGTGTATTAGGCAGCAAGTGTTTGAAAATAATATGTTGGAAGCAGGAAAAAATGGGCAGAGATAAGGGAGTGACTCTTGACATTGGGGTCAAGGCATTTCTAAAACTTATGGTCTTGTGTGGTGTTCCTGGTACGCATTGGGTAATATTTACCAAAATTGGTCCAAAAAAAAGACGATCGGTAACCCAGGGAAAGTGAGATGGGCGCCCAAGACTCATTGAGGCATGGAGAAGGGAAGATAGCCCTGGTCCAATCCCACCAAAAAAGTGAGCACTGTCCACCACTGAAAGTGTGTAAAAGGAACATATGAGCAAAGAATGAGGCCAAGGAGCAAAGGAAGAAGGTGGCCTGATCTCGTACACGGTAGGGTGTGTGTGTAACTTGGATTTCCATTTTATAGTAGTCAAACAACTTATTGATTTCAATTCCAGCACGGTGGCTCAGTGGTTAGCACTAGGGTCCTGGGTTCAAATCCCACCAACATCTGCACCAACATCTACAAGGAGTTTATATGTTCTCCCCGTGTTTGCGTGGGTTTCCTCTAGGTTTTCCTCCCACACTCAAAAGACATTCTGTTCCCCGTTCCTGCCCCAGGACCTGCCGCAGCCTCTTCCTGCTTCCAGGCCACACACAGGCCTTGTGTTAGTCCCCGAAGGGTGCGTACGCGGCCACACTCCCTTTCTTAAAGGCCTGGCGTCCTTTAACCTGGAACTGACCTCTGAGGTCAGCAATCTCCCTATAAGTATTTAAGACATTCACTCTTTAGGGAAGGTGCCTGAGCAACATTGCCTATCCGTAATGCTAGTTCTCAGGTCTCTTACGCAATACTGTGCTTAGTCCGACATCTCATGTCCTAGTACCAGTGTTCTGTTCCTACTAATCTGTGTCTCTTCCTAGAGTCTGCTGCTATAACCTCCATGCCGTCTAGCCTGAGTCTCCACCTCCATTCTATCACGTCTGAGCCACCATCTCCGTACTGCCACGTCCAGTATGCTACGTCCTGACGCCATGTCTGTGAATCCCGTCCATGCCCTTACATCAGCGTGGATCCGTAGAGGACTTCTGTGACTCTCCTGTCCATAAGAGCCAATTCCACTGGTCCTGGCAGTCGTGCATTTTGGCCCCCTAGGGCTGTTACTGATAATCCATATTATAGAGGTTAGCTCGAGGTTAGCTCCACTCCTGGATGGTCGCCGATGCTTGGCGATCGCAACATGCACTTTTGTAACGGAGTAAAATAAATAAATTGGAATAGTGTAATTCTTCATTTCACCTGTGGGGGTGCTGTAGAGAATAGAATACTTTTTCTTATATTAAAATAGCACTGTTTCTTTAAATAATAAGAATCATTGAATCATTGTAACTTTTTTCACTATTGACTTCTATTGAGAAAACGACACATTGACATAGACCTTTTTCTACTCTGCTTCATTATGATGATTGATACAGATTTTGGACGTCAAATGCAGCCGCCATTAATCCTGCGTGAGTCCCATCACCCAGTGATTAACTGTAATCTATGGGGAAACGTTACATTAAGTGCATTAACTTTCCCTGCAACAACACCATAGGAAAAATTAAATGTTAGACTCCGTAAAGTGTAAGTGTCACACATATTACTCAACAACATGATGTAGAGCGGGGGTGGGGAACCTTTTTTCTGCCAAGGGCCATTTCGATATTTCTGCCATCATTCTCGGACCGTACAAAATTATCACCTTGAAAATGATCCTGTTATATTTGGTCAAACAATAATTTTTTTTTTGGCTGGAGCGGCTTCTCTTTGGTGCGGCGTGTGATATTAGGTGATATTGATGATGCTGTGTCTCACATCTGGAGTTGACTCTTTGCAATCATACGTTTTTTAAAGACGTTACAGCAGTAAGTTTCTCCAAAGATGCATATTACATTGCATGTGTCCTCACAGTGAGAAATTCATCATTGTTCATATAACATTTATAGAACTCAAGCGGAGGTCTGGAATATACATCACATACACTGAGACTACTGTATATACATTACATAGGAGACAAATAAACTGATGTATATAGATTACGTAGAAAACACTAAGACTGCTGTATATTCATTGCATAGGAGACACTGAGACTGCTGTATATACATTACATAGGAGACACTGAGACTGCTGTATATACATTACATAGGAGACACTGAGACTGCTGTATATTATTATTATTATTATTTATTATTATAGCGCCATTTATTCCATGGCGCTTTACAAGTGAAAGCGGGTATACATACAACAATCATTAACAGAACAAGACAGACTGGTATAGGAGGAGAGAGGACCCTGCCCGCGAGGGCTCACAGTCTACAGGGAATGGGTGATGGTACAATAGGTGAGGACAGAGCTGGTTGTGCAGTGGTGTACTGGACTGAGGGCTATTGTAGGTTGTAGGCTTGTTGGAAGAGGTGGGTCTTGAGGTTCCTCTTGAAGCTTTCCACGGTAGGGGAGAGTCTGATATGCTGAGGTAGAGCGTTCCAGAGTATGGGGGATGCACGGGAGAAATCTTGTACGCGATTGTGGGAAGAGGAGATAAGAGAGGAGCAGAGAAGGAGATCTTGTGAGGATCTGAGGTTGCGTGCAGGTAAGTACCGGGAGACTAGGTCACAGATGTAGGGAGGAGACAGGTTGTGCATGGCTTTGTATGTCATGGTTAATGTTTTGAACTGGAGTCGTTGGGCGATGGGAAGCCAGTGAAGGGATTGGCAGAGTGGCAAGGCTGGGGAGTAGCGAGGGGAGAGGTGGATTAAGCGGGCCGCAGAGTTTAGGATAGATTGGGAGGGTGCAAGAGTGTTGGAAGGGAGGCCAGAAAGCAGGAGGTTGCAGTAGTCGAGGCGGGAGATGATGAGGGCATGCACTAATGTTTTTGCAGATTCTTGGTTAAGGAAAGCACGGATCCGGGAGATATTTTTGAGTTGTAATCGGCATGAGTTGAAGAGGGCTTGGATGTGTGGCTTGAAGGATAGAGCAGAGTCGAGGGTTACTCCAAGGCAACGAGCTTGTGAGACTGGGGAGAGTGAGCAACCATCAAGTTTGATGGAAAGGCTTGTTGGAGGAGATGAGTGAGGAGGGGGAAAGACAATGAACTCTGTTTTGTCCATGTTAAGTTTTAGGAATCGCGCAGAGAAGAAGGATGAAATAGCAGACAGACATTGTGGGATTTTGGTTAGTAGAGAGGTAATGTCAGGTCCAGAGAGGTAGATCTGTGTGTCATCGGCATAGAGATGATACTGGAAGCCGTGGGACTCTATGAGCTGTCCCAGGCCGAAGGTGTAGATGGAGAACAGCAGGGGTCCAAGAACTGAGCCTTGGGGGACACCGACAGATTGGGGGTGAGATGAGGAAGTGGTGTGAGAATGGGAGACGCTGAAAGTTCGGTCGGTTAGGTATGAGGAGATCCAAGATAGGGCCAAGTCTGTGATGCCCAGAGATGAGAGAATCTGTAGTAGGAGGGAATGGTCTACTGTGTCGAAGGCAGAGGACAGGTCCAGGAGGAGGAGGATAGAGTAGTGTTGCTTGGCTTTGGCGGTTAGTAGATCATTGGTGACTTTGGTTAGGGCAGTTTCGGTAGAATGATGTGGTCGGAAGCCAGATTGAAGCCGGTCAAAGAGGGAGCAGGAGGAGAGGTATGAGCACAACTCAAGATGGACATGCTGTTCCAGTAGTTTTGAGGCATAGGGGAGAAGGGATATGGGGCGATAGTTTGACACAGAGGATGGGTCAAGGGAGGGCTTTTTGAGGATGGGTGTAATAGAGGCATGTTTAAAGCATGAAGGGAATACACCAGTTGTTAGTGATAGGTTGAAGAGATGGGTTAGGGCTGGGATGAGGACTGTGGTGATGTTGGGGATGAGGTGGGATGGTCCAGTGCACAGGTGGTTAGATGTGATATTCATTGCATAGGAGACACTGAGACTGCTGTATATACATTACATAGGAGACACTGAGACTGATGTACATACATTACATAGGAGACACTGAGATTGATGTATGTACATCACATATGAGACACTGAGACTGCTGTATATACATTAAATAGGAGACACTGAGACTTTATATTCATTACATAGGAGACACTGAGACAATACATTATATTGGAGACACTGAAACTGTTGTATATACATCACATAAGAGACACTGAGACTGTTGTATATACACCACATAAAAACACTGACTGTTGTATGTACATCACATAGGAGACACTAAGACTGTTAAATATATATCACGTAAGAGACACTGAGACTGCTGTATATACATTACATAGGAGACAATGAGACTTTGTATATATATTACATAGGAGACACTGAGACTATACATTACATAGGAGACAATGAGACTGTTGTATATACATCACATAGGAGACACTGCAACTGTTGTATATACATCATAAAGGATACACTGGGACTGCTGTATATACAACACATAGGAGAGACTAAGAAGTACTTTGCACACTACGACATCGCAAGCCGATGCTTGCGATGCCGAGCGCGATAGTCCCCGCCCCCGTCGCAGCAGCGATATCTTGTGATTGCTGCCGCAGTGAACATTATCGCTACGGCAGCTTCACATGCACTCACCTGCCCTGCGACCTCGCTCTGGCCGGCGAACTGCCTCCTTACTAAGGGGGCGGGTCGTGCGGCGTCACAGCGACGTCACACAGCCGGCGGCCAAAAGAAGCGGAGGGGCGGAGATGAGCGGGACGTAAACATCCCGTCCACCTCCTTCCTTCCGCATAGCCGGCGTGAGCCGCGGTGACGCAGGTAAGAGATGTTCCTCGCTCCTGCGGCTTCACACACAGCGATGTGTGCTGCCGCAGGGGAACGAGGAACATCGTACCGTCGCTGCAGCTACATTATAGAAATGTTGGACACTACACCGATGATATGATTATGACACTTTTGCGCTCGTTAATCGTATCATAAAGGATTTACACACTACGATATCGACAGCGACGCCGGAGGTGCGTCACTTTCGATTTGACCCCACCGACATCGCAGCTGCAATGTCGTAGTGTGCAAAGTACCCCATAGACTGTTGTATACATCATGTATGATACACTGATATTGGTGTATATACATCACATAGAAGACACTGATACTGTTGTATATATATCACATATGATACACTGAGACTGCTGTATATACATCAAATAGGAACACAGACTACTATATATACAGATCACATAGGAGACACTGAGGCTGCTGTATACATCATATCGGAGACGCTGAGACTGACGTATATACATCACAAAGTATACACTGGGACTGCTGTATATACAGCAGATAGGAGAGACCAAGAATGTTGTATACATCACATATGATACCCTGAGATTGATGTATATACATCATCTAGGAGACACCAAGACTGTTGTATATACATCAGATAGGAGACGCCGAAACTGCTGTATATACAGAAGCAATACAAAAGTTAACAATGCTAAATAGTTGCAAGTCAAATTTATGTATGAGATAGCCAAGAAGATTGTCTATAAAATGAAGGTCGTCTCACGCTCAAAGCTGCAGTGGATGGTGAGATATGGAGCCTGAAAGTCAAAAGTTCAAAACATTGTTACTGTTTTGCCTGTCATTGTACGTCACATAGGAGATACTGGGACTGGAAAATGAGGTCGGCAGCCAAAGCACTGTGGTCCTACTGCACAAGGCAGTAGGTTGGCACATGGCAGTAGGTTGGCACTGGTTGACACTGATTGGCACAGTGCCTAGTTGGCAGTGGTTGGCACAAGGCTGTAGGTTGGCAGTGGTTGACACAGGGAAGTAGGTTGGCACTGATTGGCACAGGGCAGTATGTTGGCACAGAGCTGTAGTTTGGCACAGGGCAGTAGGTTGGCACAGGGCAGTAAGTTGGCATCAATTGGCCCAGGGCAGTAGGTTGGCACTGGTTGGCACAGGGCAGCAGGTTGGCACTGGTTGGCACTAATTGGCACAGGGCAGTAGGTTGACACAGTGCAGTAGGTTGGCACAGGGCATTAGGTTGGCACATGGCAATAGGTTGGCACTGATTGACACAGGGCAGTAGTTTGGCACAGGGCAGTAGGTTGGCACTGATTGACACAAGGCAGTAGGTAGGCACTGGTTGGCACTGATTGGCACATTGCAGTAGGTTGGCACTGGTTGCCACAGGGCAGTAGGTAGGCAGTAGGTTGGAACAGTGCAGTAGGTTGGCACAGGGCAGTAGGTAGGCACTGGTTGGCACTGATGGGAACAGGAAGGTAGGTTGGCACAGGGCTGTATTTTGACACAGGGCAGCAGGTTGGCAGTGGTTGGCAGAGGGCAGCAGGTTGGCAGTGGTTGGCACTGATGGGCACAGGGCAGCAGGTTGGCACTGGTTGGCACAGGGCAGCTGGTTGGCACAGGGCAGCAGGTTGGCACTGGTTGGCACTGATTGGCACATTGCAGTAGGTTGGCACTGGTTGCCACAGGGCAGTAGGTAGGCAGTAGGTTGGCACAGTGCAGTAGGTTGGCACAGGGCAGTAAGTAGGCACTGGTTGGCACTGATGGGAACAGGGCAGTAGGTTGGCACATGGCTGTATTTTGACACAGGGTAGCAGGTTGGCAGTGGTTGGCACAGGGCAGCAGGTTGGCACTGGTTGGCACTAATTGGCACATTGCAGTAGGTTGGCACTGGTTGCCACAGGGCAGTAGGTTGGCACAGGGTAGTAGGTTGGCACAGGGCAGTAAGTTGGCATCAATTGGCCCAGGGCAGTAGGTTGGCACTGGTTGGCACAGGGCAGCAGGTTGGCACTGGTTGGCACTAATTGGCACAGGGCAGTAGGTTGACACAGTGCAGTAGGTTGGCACAGGGCATTAGGTTGGCACATGGCAATAGGTTGGCACTGATTGACACAGGGCAGTAGTTTGGCACAGGGCAGTAGGTTGGCACTGATTGACACAAGGCAGTAGGTAGGCACTGGTTGGCACTGATTGGCACATTGCAGTAGGTTGGCACTGGTTGCCACAGGGCAATAGGTAGGCAGTAGGTTGGCACAGTGCAGTAGGTTGGCACAGGGCAGTAAGTAGGCACTGGTTGGCACTGATGGGAACAGGGCAGTAGGTTGGCACATGGCTGTATTTTGACACAGGGTAGCAGGTTGTCAGTGGTTGGCACAGGGCAGCAGGTTGGCACTGGTTGGCACTAATTGGCACATTGCAGTAGGTTGGCACTGATTGCCACAGGGCAGTAGGTTGGCACAGGGTAGTAGGTTGGCACAGTGCAATAGGTTGGCACAGGGTAGTAGGTTGGCACAGTGCAGTAGGTTGGCACAGGGCAGTAGGTAGGCACTGGTTGGCACTGATGGGCACAGGGCAGCAGGTTGGCACTGGTGGCACTGGTTGGCACTGGGCAGCAAGTTGGCACTGGTTGGCACAGGGCAGCAGGTTGGCAGTGGTTGGCACAGGGCAGTCTGCCGGCACAGCACACTCTGTGGGTCTCTCCCTCTGAGAGGAATCCTCCAGTCCACAGCACGTCACTCTGTGGAAGTGCAGCACGTGGTGCAGGAGACGTTATAAATGCGAGTGTGATGTTATCTGCTGGCAGTGTCCCGGGCTGAGCGTCACACATGGGGCAGAGCGTGCGCCTCATAACGGTGTGTGCAGAGAGCAGAGGCTGAGCACACAGCAGCACACAGCGCCGAGCACACACAGCGCCGAGCACAGGGGACTGCTGCCTGGATGCAGCCTGCACGACACGTCAGCCCTCCAGCCTTCTCTCTCAGCCCCCGGCCACAGGCTGTCCCTGCCCCGCTCCAGCGGCTGTGCGCGCTATAGCCGGGATCTGGAGGTGATCAGCAGCGCCCATCCTCACCTCAATGACTGCGCCCCTCCATGGACTACTCCTCGCACAGCCCCTCACGTCTATTATTATTATTACATGTTGCTGTTTAGGACTTTTTTATACTTTGGGGACTTTTGGCAAGTTTTGAAAACTTTTGGAAACTTTTTGGAAGCTTTTGGGAACTTTTTAAAAACTTTAAAAAACTTTTAGAAACTTTTGAAAACTTTTTAAAACTTTTTTTCAGAGCCTTTTTTTGTGTGTTTGTGGTTTTTTTTTGCACATTGTGTAATTATTCTAATTATTTGTACATAATCATTGTATCATTTCGTGTCCTGTTTGTGGATTGGATAATCCCAGGAAAGCCAAGATGCACTATTGTACTTCTCTCCTGAGAGTGTTCCTCACCCTGGACCTGGCCCTGCTGGCCCTCAGCCTGTCTACCTGCAGCACCCTAGACATGGAGCAGTTTATGCGCAAGAGGATCGAGGCCATCAGAGGGCAGATCCTCAGCAAACTCAAACTCAACAGCCCCCCAGAGGATTACCCCGAGCCCGAGGAGGTCTCCCAGGATGTCATTGCCATCTACAATAGCACTAGGGACCTTCTGCAGGAGAAAGCCAACCAGAGGGCCATTGTCTGCGAGAAGGAGAGGACTGATGAGGAGTATTTTGCCAAGGAAGTTTACAAAATAGATTTTCTTCCCTCTCCTTTCACCTCAGAAAGTAAGTGCCCCCCCCCTTCCTCAGCCCCTGGACCTGAGAACTGGGCGAGTAGGTGTCCTATTAGTAGTATATGTAACATGATGGGGGTTGTAGTTGTAGAACAACTGGGAAGTGACTAGTCTGCCCAGCTGTTGTTGAACTACAACTCCCAGCATGCTATATATATATATATATATATATATATATATATACACATACATACATACATACACACACACACACACACACACACACACACACACACACACACACATATATATATACCCACACACAATATTATATATGTGTATATATTACATATATGATACTATGTGTGTGTGTGTATATATATATATATATATATATATATATATATATATAATCAGTCTATAGTACAACTTATCTATATGGTGATACCTGAGATGATATATTGACTGTACTGTATTCGCTCCTTTTATACTTGGGCTACTAATCTTTACGGGTGGCTTATTATTCTCCAAATGCATATTTTAGGCTCACTCATTAGTCATCATCATCTTCATATTTAATTAACCCCACCTTATCCTTTTTTTGAAATGTGTATAACCCATTGCAAAAGTCTTTGCACCCCACCTTCTGTAGCTGCTGATAATGCAAAGGTTCATCCCGCGCCGTGTTGGTGAGGGTGGTCCTTCTAACCGCTCCATTATTGGTTGGAAGAGATTTTGCAAAAGTCTTTACACCCCCCTCTCCCCCCTTCTGTAGCTGCTGATAATGCAAAGGTTCATCCAACGCCGTGTTGGTGAGGGTGGTCCTTCTAACAGCTCCATTATTGGTTGGAAGAGATTTTGCAAAAGTCTTTACACCTCCTTCCCCCCTTCTGTAGCTGCTGATATTGCAAAGGTTCATCCAGCACCGTATTGGTGATGGTGACGGTGGTCATTCTGGCATTGGATATTGGTTGGAAGAGATTTTGCAAAAGTCTTTACCCCGCCCCCCTCTCCCCCCTTCTGTAGCTGCTGATAATGCTAAGGTTCCTCTGGCACTGTATTGGTGGTGGTGGTGGTCCTTCTGGCATTAGATAATAGCTCCATTATTGATTTGGAAGAGATTTGGCAAAAGTCTTTGCCCTTCCCCTCCTTCTGTAGCTGCTGATACTGCAGAGGTTCATCCGGCGCCTTATTGGTGATGGTGGTCCTTCTGGCGTTGGATAACAGCTCCATTATTTGATCAGGAGAGATTATGCAAAATTCTTTGCACCCCCCTTCTGTAGCTGCTGACAATGCGAAGGTTCCTCTGGCGCCGTATTGGTGGTTGTTGTCCTTCTAACATTGGATAATAGCTCCATCATTGGTCGGAAGAGATTTTGCAAAAGTCTTTGCCCTCCCCTCCCCCTTCTGTAGCTGCTGATAATGCAAAGGTTCATACAGCGCCGTAGTGGTGATGGTGGTCCTTCTGGCAGTAGATAACATCTCCATTATTGGTCGGAAAAGATTAATCAAAAATCTTTGCACCCCCCTCTTATGTAGCTGCTGATAATGCAAAGGTTCATCTGGCGCCGTATTGGTGGTGGTGGTCCTTCTGGCATTGGATAACAGCTCCATTATTGGCTGGAAGCAATAATGCAAAAGTCTTGCACCCCCCCTTCTTTAGCTGCTGATAAGGCAAAGGTTCATCTAGCGCCGTATTGGTGGTCCTTCTGTCATTGGAAGAGATTATGTAAAAATCTTTGCACCCCTCCCCCCCTCTATAGCTGCTGATAATGCAAAACCTGGTGGCAGTGGTCCTTCTGGCACTGTATAGCAGCTCCATTATTGGCCGGAAGCAATTATGCAAAAGTCTTTGCACCCCCTTTCAGTTGCTGATAATGCAAAGGTTCATCTGGCGCCCTATTGGTGGTCCTTCTGGCATTGGAAGAGATTATGCAAAAATATTTGCACCCCCCTCCCTCTATAGCTGCTGATAATGCAAAGACTCATCGGTGGCGGAGGTCCTTCGGGCATTGGATAACAGCTTCATTATTGGTTGGCAGAGATTATGGGGTGCACTGAGAAAGCCCTCCCCCCGGTATAAGAAGTCAGCGGGTCTTGGTGGTGAGTTACACGGGGGCGAAAGAAGAAGAAAAAAATGGAGCAAATACAGAATGTGAACTGCATTCTGGAAATTGACTCGCAGCCAAGAGAAATTTTGCAATGCGCTGTGAGCTCTCCTGGTGGTGACGGGATTAACCCCTCACTGCCCTGGCTGGACCTTACCGTAACCTCCAGTTAAAGGGAAACCTCAGAGTATGGAAACCGCATGGATGAGCTCTTGTTTTAGGTTTAGGGATAGATATCAGGGTCACTTTATATCGAAATGCACATATAAAGCACCATAGAATAAATGGTGCAATAATAATAATAATAATAAATTATTAATAAATAAATGCAACTCTACGACCTTGTCCTATAGGGTTAATCATGGGAACCGGCGCAATGTGGCTTTCCTAAATAGTTGTGCATGGTAGTGACAGCTGGGGTCAGGCTGAGGTCCTATATGATAAACTGGTGGAAATATATGTTTTCGACCAGTCATCTCTAAGATGAACTACAATTCCCAGCATGCTAGGGGGGGTCATATTTCCCCAATAGATGGGCTGCTACGGTTTGGAGACCACTGTAAAACAAAAGGCACTATATGGGGTCCATCCTATCTACAATTGCGGTGCGGTTAAGAGTTATTCTATTGCTACCTGGTTTCCCCCCTCCACCCACCACTATGAATATTTGCAGTTCCTATGTGAATGACATCAGCACCTCTTCTTCTTCTTCTTTTT
This sequence comes from Anomaloglossus baeobatrachus, assembly GCF_048569485.1. Classification (NCBI taxonomy): domain Eukaryota; kingdom Metazoa; phylum Chordata; class Amphibia; order Anura; family Aromobatidae; genus Anomaloglossus; species Anomaloglossus baeobatrachus. Next base: position 35,035,408 of record NC_134355.1, on the reverse strand, counting down.
CTTTTTTTTTTTTGTATAAAGTAAGCCTCTGATATAGCTGTACTGTCCCTTTAAATCTGGGCCATTACAATTTTCCAAGGGCCCCTTATGGCACCTCACTGGCACCAGTTGCAAATGTTGTCGGTCGAGCTCAGCTGCTGTAAAACATCTTGCTCAGCAAAACTGTCAATCACTGCCAGCTTCTCGCCCTACTATTAAAATAAATATATAAATATATAAATAAATTAAAAAAATACAATATTTGACTACAAATGTCCCTTCTACGTTAATATTTTGCTCTTTAGGACTTTTTTTTTTGACACATTTTTGTCAACTTTCAAAAACATTTGAAAGTGTTTCAAAACTTTTTTAAAAACTTTTTTTAGCGTTTCAATACTTGTTTCAAAACGTTCAGTAGTGTTTTAAAAACGTTTGGTTTGGAAGGGTTTGAAAACTTTTGAAAACAATTTAGGAAGTGTTTGAAAGCTTTTTAAAAAGTTTTGGAAATGTTTGAAAACTTTTAAAAAAAAACCTACGGAGCTGTTTGAAAACTTTAAAAAAAACTTTTGGAAGTGTTTCAAAACCTTTAAAAAAAATCTTTTGGAAGTGTTACGAAAGTTTTTAAAATGTTTACAAAAAGTTTTGAAGCACGTCCAATAGTTTTTAAAGTTTTCAAACCCTTCCAAAAATGTTTTCAAAAGTTTTGAATACACTTCTGAAAGTTTTTAAACATTTCCAAAAAGTTTTCAAACCCTACCAAACCAAAAGTTTTTAAACAGTCTACTAAATGTTTTGAAACACAAAAGTTTTTAAAATGTTTACAAAAAGTTTTGCGTTTCAAAACATTTAGTAGACTGTTTAAAAACTTTTGGTTTGGAAGGGTTTGAAAACTTTTAAAAAACCTATGGAGGTGTTTGAAAACTTAAAAAAACTTTTGGAAGTGTTTTCAAAACTTTTTAAAAACTTGTGTTTCAAAACATTTAGAAATACATTTAGTAGAGTGTTTTTAAAAACTTTTGGTTTGAAAACTTTTGAAAACAATTTAGGAAGTGTTTGAAATTTTTTTTAAAAAGTTTTGGAATTGTTTTAAAACTTTTAAAAAAAACCTATGGAGGTGTTTGAAAACTTTTTAAAAAAACTTGGAAGGGTTTCAAAACTTCTTGTAAATGTTTAAAAACTTTCAGAAGTGTTTCAAAACTTTTTAAAAAATCTTTTGGACGTGTTACAAAACGTTTTAAAATGTTTACAAAAAGTTTTGAAATGCGTCCAAAAGCTTTTAAAAAGTTTTGAAACGCCTCCTAAATTGTTTTCAAATGTTTTCAAACCCTTCCAAACCAAAAGTTTTTAAACAGTCTACTAAATGTTTTGAAACACAAAAGTTTTTAAAATGTTTACAAAAAGTATTGCGTTTCAAAACATTTAATAGACTGTTTACAAACCCTTCCAAACCAAAAGTTTTTAAACTTTTTAAAAAAAACTTTTGGAAGTGTTTTTCAAAACTTTTAAAAACCTTTTATAGAAGCGTTTCAAAACTTTTTGTAAACTTTTGTGTTTCAAAACGTTTTGTAGACTCTTTAAAACCTTTTTGTTTGGAAGGGTTTGAAAACTTTTGAAAACAATTTAGGAAGTGTTTGAAAACTTTTTTTAAAAAGTTTTGGAAAGGTTTGAACACTTTTTAAAAAATCTTTGGAAGGGTTTCAAAACTTTTTGTAAACGTGTTAAAATCTTTGGAAGGGTTTCAAAACTTTTTGTAAACTTTTTAAAACTTTTTTTTTTTACATTCTATTTTTGCACATTCTTTTAGTACGGTAAGATTTTGATAATGAATGATATTTATAGTGTTAAAAAAAAAAAGTGACAATAATTGCTGCAGCAGATTTTTGATTCTCCCAGGTCGGCCAAGAAATCTCCTGCACTTAATGATATTATAACATGGCTCATTACATAAGGGATATGATAAACATACTCCACCCTTGTCTTTTCCCCCCAGGCGAAAAATGCCTGTTACCTGCTGGAGCCGAGTGAATGTTTCTAGCGCTTGTCGTCTTTTCTTCATCATAAGTCATAATCACGAAATAAGTGATGGGGGCATTAGGGCCTTCATAGAGCTCTCAGTGTGAATCTGGAGCCTTTGAATCCCTTTAATGGCACGCACCACTCCTTATTGAATATTATGAATCTAGTAATTGTTACCATTTTTTTTAACAACCTTTTGTGTGGATGGGAATTAAATGTATACACAATTTTGGGGGGAATTTATGGAAAATCTAGTTGCAGTTCCACCTGTGACCAATAGAGGGAGACCTTTTCATATCGGATTCTTTTTATTGAATGATCTGATTGATGATTGACTCCTGGTGATCTATAATTACATCGGAGAGAGTCATTATCTTAATAAAGCGATTAAATACACAATTTAAAAGCCGATATGATGGCGAATAGGCTACTTTGATTATTCTAATATGATGCGATAGTATATTATAAGGACTATTTATAATGATCGTCAGCCCTTGGTGACCTAAAAGGTCCGTTCTCCGGTCAGAACCGAGAAGCTTGTATATAATAAAAAGCCTATAAGCCATATATACACCCACTACCGGTCACCCCATTAAGCTGGTAGCATGGGAAAGGCGCTTTTTCTCATTTTACGCTGCTCCGCGGAGCTCCCAAAGTATTACAAATATGCCCCAGTTATAGCTGAGGCGAGCTATATATATGTCCGACATACCGTCTCCCATTTTAGAAAGTATTTATAGCAGTACAGGGCTTTTTCTGAAGTTGATGTTATTTTTGGCGATGTGGCCCCTTTAAATAGAGTTAATATGGACTGATATGGCCTGACGCCAATTTCTAGGGTTCTACATGAGGCAGGAAAATTATTTCTGGGAGATAGGAATGATTCAGAGTCAGTCTTTACTGTGGATGATCCCTACGTCCTGTTGTGAAGAGTTAAAGGGGAACTCCACCTTCTAGGAATATTTTCACGGCCTCGTTCTACGATGTTAGACAGAGGCGATGATTGGTTTCCGCTGATTTGGGGCTGAGCGGGCCTAATACTCCAGCTGCAGACAATCTATAATTAATTGCTGATGGTTTCCTGTTACCTGAGTGCAGAGTATTGTAAGAAGTCATGTGGCCTTGTACAGCCAATCAAAGTGTATGTGTAAGGTCACATGACCGTCATTTTACAACACAGAGAATTATGGCTGTAAATTGAGAAAATGTAAGAATGGAAATTGATGACAAAGTAAATGTGGTTTCCTCTCTGCTTCATATATGCAATGTAATAGGTATACGGACTAACTGTACCAGCAGAATAGTGAGTGCAGCTCTGGAGTATAATACAGTATCAGTGCAGCATAAGTAATGTAATGTATGTACACAGTGACTCCACCAGCAGAATAGTGAGTGCAGCTCTGGAGTATAATACAGGAACAGTAATGTACAGTATGTACACAGTGACTTCACCAGCAGAATAGTGAGTGCAGCTCTGGAGTATAATACAGGGTGTAACTCCGGATCAATACAGGATAAGTAATGTAATGTATGTACATAATGACTGCACCAGCAGAATAGTGAGTGCAGCTCTGGAGTATAATACAGGATGTAACTCAGGATCAGTAATGTAATGTATGTACACAGTGACTGCACCAGCAGAATAGTGAGTGCAGCTCTGGAGTAGAATACAGCAGGTAACTCAGGATCAGTAATGTATGTGCACAGTGACTGCACCAGCAGAATAGTGAGTGCAGCTCTGGAGTATAAAACAGGAGGTAACTCAGGATCAGTACAGGATAAGTAATGTAATGTATGTACACAGTGACTGCACCAGCAGAATAGTGAGTGCAGCTCTGGAGTATAATACAGGATGTAACTCAGGATCAGTAATGTAACGTATGTACACAGTGATTCCACCAGCAGAATAGTGAGTGCAGCTCTGGGGTATAACGGATGAGTAATGTAATGTATTTCTTTGTCCTCAGTTTGCTGTTTTTGGATGCCTCATAAGGTAATTTTACTGACTCTCTCTAGGAACAAATATTTTTCTAAGAAAGGAAATGGAACAACTGGATAGCAGAGATTCGTGGCCAGAATTATTACTGTTATTATTAGTAGTATTAATAATAATAATTAATTTTATTTATGTCGTGCCAACATATTCCACAGCAGTATGATATAAGACATTACACAGCAGAACATTCATCAATTCATACAGCGAGTGAGGATCCTGCACTGAGCCTTACAATGTATGAGGGAATAGGGGGACACAAAAGGTAAAAACGTGCTTGTTATGTACGGTAGAGCCAGCATCATTCAGCAGTATTTGTACACGTCCAGATACATAGTGCTCCGCAGTGCATGGATGGTGGGTCTGGGAATAGATGAAAGAGGGGACTAGCTTGTGAGGACTAGATAGATTAGTGAGGAGAGGTGATAGGAAAGTCTGAAGAAATTAGGTTTTTTTAGCAGGGTTAAAACTGTGGATACTAGAAATTAGCTGTATTGTCTGGTGTAGCGCATTCCAGAAAACTGGTGCAACACGAGAGAAGAGAATGGGAGGAATTAGTATAAGGTTTATTATTGGTGAATGAACATTTTTATGGCAAAACTACAACTACTAGGTTGTAACTTTCAGGGCATGCTGGGAATTGTGGTTTTTTTTTAAAATGTTAGGGACCGTTAGGTTAGAGTAAGTTAGAGATTTGAGGCATGTGATGTGGTTTGAAAAGTTTTGTTTTTTTTTAAATTTTTCTATGGAAAATTAGTAAAGTCGGTGTATGGGGAAATCCTCGATGGTTGTCCTGTGCGATGCCATGCTACATTTCACCTGCAAGATAGGTTCCTTGCTGGAAAACATTGGGGGACGGGAACAAGACCCGGGGCTATGAGTTGATCGCCCCCGAGGGCCACATTTTAAACATGGCTGTCGCTGATGAGACAACTGATTGGACAGTAGATATTCAGTGCTGAAGCACTTTATTTTTGGGGGAACCTCTTAACCCCCCTCCATGTAAATCCACTGCGTTCCCATCTTGGCTCCTAATCGTGCACACGCGTAATTCATGTAAGGAGGAAGCTTCAGCTAATGAGATTTCATGTAATCTGGAAGTTTATCTTGTATTGCTCATTTACATGTTTCGGGCAGGGTTACATTGTATAAACACGTCTGCAGGAGCCTGCAGGTTGTCTGTCATGTCCCATAACATGGAAGATCTTCATTGTTCGGCTTTGTGAAATGCGTTTTGCTTTGTTTTGCATTTCTGTAATTTTTGGAAGGTTTTCAAAAGAACTTCTTGGCTGAAAGCACAAAATAATTATCCAAGACGTCCTCGAGTTATGTGCTGGAGCTTAACGTCGACTGTATCAGAATGGGAGACCAAGGTGGTGGGATGGGGGGGTGTCCCGAAAAATTGACTGGAGAGCTATGCCCGGTGTGCACATTGGAAAGGGACGGTTGACCGTTTTCACCACTAGGTCACTTCATCCGTGTGGAGGCTCTCAGCCTTGGAGACAACCCCTCCATTCAGACCTTCTATTCTATAGTCCTAATCAACTACCAAGGTCAACTCACCAGATTTTGGTTGTAAACCATAAAGGAGACCACACACCTTCAGTAGCTGTCAGCCGAATTAGGTTGACTACTGTTTCTCCTTCTCCTTATATAATGTGTAGTGTGGTGCAAGGAGGTACTTGAGGGTGAGGGATTGTCTCTGGACACCCTGGCACGCTACGTGAAGTTCAACCTGAATTTGGTTGACTACTGTTTCTCCTGCTATTTCCTTTTATAATGTGTAGTGTGGTGCAAGGAGGGTACTTGAGGGTGAGGGATTGTCTCTGAACACCCTGGAATGCTACATGAAGTTCAACCCGTTTTTGGTTGACTACTGTTTCTCCTGATCCTTAGTTCTCCTGCTCTTCATACTTGAGGGAGAGGGATTGTCTCCGGACGGCCTGGCACACGACGTAAAATTCTTCCGCATTTGGTTGCTATTATCTCTCCTGCTCCTCGTACTTAAGGGTGAGGGATTGTCTCCGAACACCCTGGCACGCTTCATGAAATTCAGCGGAATTTGGTTGACTATTATCTCACCTACTCCTTCTTCTCCTGCTCCTCGTACTTGAGGGTGAGGGATTGTCTCCAGACGCCGTGGCACACTATGTGAATTCAGCCGAATTTGGTTGAATATTATCTCACCTGCTCCTGGTTCTCCTGCTCCTCGTACTTGAGGGTGAGGAACTTTTTCCGGACGCCCTGGCACACTACGTGAATTGAGCCGAATTTGGTTGATTACCGTTTCTCCTGCTCCTTCTTTCTCCTGCTCCTCGTACTTGAGGGTCAGGGATTGTCTCCGGACACGCTTCTTGAAATACCTGGTCCTGACTGGGTGTATGGACTTTAGCTGTGTTGCCTGGGAACCCATGTAGGCCGCATACTGCCAACTGGTGTAAGCTTGCCAGGATTGGATGATTTCTCATGCAAAAGGAAACCAACTGTACTCTTTAAACCACCACTCTTTACTAGATGGTTCATTGTCATTCAGATCTTTACACTCCAGATAGCGCACACAAATCTTCCAAAATGTTACATCCTCACTTTGCATTACCAGACATATTTCAACTTCCTTCTGCGTTACGTCAGATCTCCTACTCAGTGCTGGCGGTGGGGTTGGACCACGAGTCACAAGACACCTACTCCTATAGTGATAATCTCCTGCTGATAAAACACTGACTTTATTGAAAAGTAAAATGCAGCCCTGTAAGTGATACAATGCTGGAATCAGTCTCTTAGCCCCTACATCATGCAGCTGTTAGATTACATAGCAAAAAACTGCTGACAGATTCCCTTTACGAAGTTAGAAATCAGGCATCACAAAATCTAACTTTTATGGTCGGCTCTTTACTGTAAGAGATTAGCGACTGGATCTGGGTTTAAGTCTCACTTTACCTTGTGAGACTCTATTTAAATGTATTCTCTTTCTTTTGGGGAAGAGAGGGTTAATGTCAGTATTCCTTGCCAGCAAGCAGTCATTGCGATCTCAGGTGTCTCCAGTTTGGACTATTCCCAGTACTGTGATATACCCTCTGCTTCCTGCAGAGGGTGCCGGTTATTCTCTCATTCATTTGGATGCTTGGCCTGGAGGTGAAAGGAGCTGCTGTAACCCTCTCTTGGAGTTGCTGGTGTGGCTGCAGTCTTGGGTCTTGCAGTAGATATTTGTTGTTTTCCCCTGGTCTGTCTTCCTTCCCTGATATGTTGTTTCAGTGCAGCGGTGGGGCTAGCGATACTTACCTGTCCACTCACTAGCCAGGACTATTGTAAGGTCACGCAGGGCTTCAGGTTCCTGCTTGGCGAAAGGTGAGGAACCTGTATAGGGGCAAGCTAGGAGTGCAGAGTACAGTAGCAGGTAAGTGAAGGAGGTGTCCATCTATCCACTCATTAGCACTAATTAGGGCCCACTGTTGTTAAAGTTTCAACCATGTACCCATTGTTTGTTGTGGTGTTACCCCTGTTAAGTTGTGTGTTTGGCCTCATGCCAGACTTTCCCCAGTCTGTGTCGTGACACTAAAGGGGTACTTTGCACGTTGCGACATCGCTACTGCGATATCGTCGGGGTCAAATTGAAAGTGATACACATCCGGCGCCGGTAACGATGTCGCAACGTGTAAAGTCTAGATGCGCCGATAAACGATCACAAAAGCGTCGTAAATCGGTGATCTGTGCAGTGTTGGTCATTTTCATAATGTCGCGCCAATAGGAGATACGATGTTGTTCCTCGCTCCTGCGGCAGCACACATCGCTGTGTATGAAGCCGCAGGAGCGAGGAACATCTCCTTACCTGCCTCCACCGGCTATGCGGAAGGAAGGAGGTGGGCGGGATGTTTACGTCCCGCTCATCTCCGCCCCTCCGCTTCTATTGGCTGCCTGCCGTGTGACATCGCTGTGACACCGCACGACACACCCCCTTAGGAAGGAGGCGGGTCGCCGGCCAGAGCAACGTCGCAGGGCAGGTAAGTCCGCGTGAAGCTGCCGTAGCGATAATGTTCACTACAGCAGCTATCACAAGATATCGCATGTGCGACGGGGGCGGGTACTATCACGCTCGGCATCGCTAGCATCGGCTAGCGATGTCGCAGCCTGCAAAGTACCCCTAACAGTCTAATCCTTTTCACTCACATTCCAATTAATCCCTATCCTTCCGTACATATGGACTCTTCATTTTTCTGAGCATGCATTCAATTGATACTTCTACTGGTATATTATCTCCCTAAGAATGAAATGGTGGGGCATATCGAAATCCAACATCCTAACCCTTCTTTCTCCCATCATATATATTTCCACTGGTCATTGTATAAGCGTGCACTCTCAGTTTGGCTGACTCTTGGCTTGGACATATTGGTATCCAAGGGGTTGATTCTTTTTACCCCCAACATTTCTATTTCTCTTGATCCCTGGATTCACATGCATTCTTGTTTTAGCTGAACATGCTTGGGTGCTCAATTCTGGTGCCAAATTATCTACCTTAAGAACTAAAGGATCAGGCATATCAAAATCCAACAGCCCGATTTTTTTTTTTTTTTTTTTTTCCCCCAATATCATTTTGAGGAGCGGTCAGCACATTTCCAAATTAGGACCGAAATCATTAGTTTCTTCTGATTTTTTATTTTTAGACCATATAACTCTTAATCCTATAGAATCATACATAGGCCCTCACCAGCTCTTAGGGCCCACACTCATTCCTCACTCTCTGCTGGGTAATAATGTCCATAGAAAGAAAAGTGTATCCGAACCAACTGTATTGGATTTGTGACTCCTCAGTCCACCCGACCTCAGGCTTTTAATGTCAGTACATTGAAGTCACAAACCAATTATGCGCTCATAAGCTTTAATCAAAGTCGACCTGTCGCTTGATCTAAAAAAAATAATTAGATACTTTGTAAAAATCTACAAACATCCCTGATTCTGAAGCTTTTTTCCGTTTTCCTCTGCGTCGCTCCATTGCAGAACTATTAACATTTGTTACTTTTGAAGCGCAGTATGTGAAATCTCTGCTGCACAGTCCAACTTCAAGCGTTCAGAGTCTTTTATGGGGGTGTGTCTTTTTACTCCACCCTCTCAGATTCTGCCAATCACAGCACTAGCAGTTTCAGATGCTGAACAGCTGTGATTGGTAGCATCTCGGAGGGAGGGGTGAAGGCACACGCCCCCAGTGAAGACTCACATTATTAACGAAGATTTCACATGATGAGCTCTAAAAGCAATAAATGTGAATAACTCAGCAATGGAGCATTGCATCACAAAACGGAAGTGTGTGCCAGAATCAGGGGAGCTCAGGGATTTTTTATTTTACAATTGTTTGACTCATATTTATTGAATCAATAATAGGTACTCTCCAAATGGGTTGTCTAGGATTAAAGACCTAGAAACAGCACCATACCTGTCCGCAAGTTGTAAGTGCGATTTACAGTTTACCCCCGATTCATTTACTTCATGGGTCAGGAACCTTTTTGGCTGAGAGGCCCATGAACGCCACATATTTTAAAATGTAATTCCGTGAGAGCCATACTCACCAGGGGAAGTGTCTCTGAAGGTCCCAGGAAGCAGGGTAGGAGGGGTTGTTGTGGCTCAGGAGGGTCAATGTGCGGGCTTATGGGGTGCCGCGGCGATTGGCGCCATTGATCTGCCGGTGGGCTGCTTTGAATCTCCCACAGTTGACGAGATCGCCTTCAAGAAAATGGCCATGCGCAGATCGACGCGATGATCTTGAAGAAAATGGCGGAGTCCTATCTGCGCACGTGTCGCCTCTGCGGCCATTTTCTTGAAGTCAATCTCATCAACTGTGGAAGAATTAAAGCCGCCCACAGATCAGTGGTGTTTGCCGCTGCGACTCCCACACAAGCCCGCAGTATTGCCGACCCTGTGCCACCACCGCCATATGTGGTTTGTAAGATGCACCTCCATTTATCCCCCAGTTTTGATGTGGCCATCAAGAGTCACGTCTAGTTCGTGAGCCATAAGTTACCGACCCCTGATTTAGATAAAGCTGCGTTGTAATACCAGACACAACCTATAGACAGCAGAGGCGCTATTTCTGGAAGAAAGCGTCTAAGCCTCTTTAATGCTCGCTCAGCAGAGAGATATACATAGATGTATCATCTCCCGGGTTGGACATATCATGGTTCTAGGCGGTATAGATCATAGGAAGAACAGGTGTCAGGATGAGACCTTGAGCAGTTTCGGTCTAACAGGATTGAGCTCTGCCTTTATCTTTTGGGTACGGCTGGAGGGGCCCATCAGCGTCTTAAAGGAGAAGTCAACCAAGACTGCCAATGATCTCACATCTGCTACAATTTCACACAGAGAGCGAAAAATACGCCTGAAAGACCTCTAAATCCGACTCTTGGAAGAACAATCAGGGTTAAATACAAGTTACTGCACATATCGCCAAAATATGCAGCCTATAATTATACCCTATGCAAAAAAAGTATTATAACTTTCAATGGCAGGGGATTAGGAATTAGGTTTGATGATTGATTACAGACTAAAGAATGACAGACATTTAATGGCTGACATCCAAAGTCGAGCAAAGGGTTTGGCTAGGGGAAATCAAAAATTAGCACATAGGTCAAAGCAATTAAAGAAAAGTTCTGTTAGTGGCTCCTGGAGGAGAAAATAAAGAGAGAGGTCCAGGTTAGTTTAGGTCGAATCTTGAAAAAGTCAATTGAACGGAGCAGAATGGTCCAAGTCCTTAAAGAATGGGAACGTTATGTGTTAGAAACTTGGATTTGAGGCCTGTAAACAATTACGTCATACAGTGAGGTCCGGAGAGAGGTCGTCAGCAATAAAACAGGCGACGTCCGGCTTGGGGGCTTCAGGTTGGAGCTCCATGGTCCAAACAATATTGTAGGAGGTGGACTGGTTCCTGTCGCGTTCCTTTCCCTGAAGACACCAATCGTGTTATTGTGATGTCTTGTAAATTGTATCCTGCGTCTTTGAAAATAATGTTGAATGTGACTTGTGAAGTAATGTGTAATGTACAGCAAGATTCTATGTAATATGTTTTTAGATAAATTGCATAGCAATATAATATTCAGTTACCAGACTATAGGGTAAGAAGTAGTTAAGTGTTGGGACAAGCCCACTATGGGAGGGGTTAGTTCTTAGGGAAAGAGATAGGTTTACTTTTTGAAGACACCTTGTGTGAGGAGAGCAGACCTATAATCTGAAGGTCAAAAAGGCCACATGCAGTGGGTGACCTGTGGAGATGGAGATGAGATAGCATGATCCTGAAGGACTGACTGAGACATAGAGCTTTGGACATTGTTGAGACTAAGGACTGATCTTTCCACATGGTGGCCCCAGACAGGAGTAACTGGAGGACAGTACTCTAGGTCCCAAGTACCTTACAGCTCAAAGCTAACAGGCCGAGACGAACTAATGGGTGAACTGAGTCGACTTCCCCATGCGGAGTCTCCATAACCATCTGAGAGCTAAAGGCTCAACTCTGGCCATACCGGCAAACACCTCTGACTCGCTCCTCTATGATGAGAGTAGACGTGGAGTCGCGGAAAGGGAAAGTGACTGTCACGGATTAGACTCTGGTGTTAGGCTAGGTTGAGATGAGACTCCTAGGATCAGTAAGAACAGGAGTGACCCAGTTGGAACTGAAAGTGTCTGAATATGCTCAGTACTAGCGAGATGTGCTGCACGTTGTGTGCCCACTGTCTTGTGTATAAAGTAAAGAATGAAGAACTGCTAAGTTTTATTTTTTGAACTGTACTGTTGATCTCCTTCTTGGAAAGAGTCATCCATTCTTGACCAGCCGAAGCCATCGGTGACATGCGGCCTGCACAGGCTTACATTCCACTCTACACAAAACCATACACCCAGCCAGAACCGTATATTTCATGTAGCGTGCCGGGGCATCAGTAAGCAGCACCTTGCCCACGACTACCGCCCCATGGCACTCTACAGATGTAGGTTCAGTTTGCTCAAAAAGTTACATCCACAGACGAAATGTCACTTGGTCTTCTGGTTTTCCTTAATGTGTTTTTTGTTTTTGACCATGAAGATCTATAATTTCTTGACCCTGGAATTGTTGACTCCGGTCTTCTTCACATCTCCTGCCTCCATTCCCATTCTTATCTAAAATAACTACACAGACACCGAATATCTTTGGATAATTCTGGCCATAGCAGCCATTTATTAAACAAAATACATAACCAATTAAATTGCAATATGGTAAGGTCCTTGAAGCTACAAACCCTGGTGATTCCCATAAACCGAACCATAAAACCAACTTGCTCCCAGCCGTTACCCACACTGGCTCAGGCGCACCACACTGTAAGGTTTAATCCTTCGTTAACCCCAACACACCCACAGGGGCCCCGACATCCCGGTCGGGATTCCCCTCACAATCACCAGGTGACCAGCCATTCTACCAATGAGGGGATCCATACCCGTATGGATTCCCCGAAACAATTTTAAACCAACTTCAAGGACCCACCAATAAAACGCCACAACGAAGGCACCTTGATAACCTTCAAGTGCCTGAGACCCCCCCTCAACCGCAGGGCCCTTTCAATACCTCCCTGCAGGCCGAGGGCCCACAAATCGATCCCCACCGCATTCAAGTGCACCCCATCAGCCAACCAGAATTCCTCTTCCGTCCTTTCCAACTCAACATGCCGGATGAAAACACCCCCATTCCGACTAACAAACTTTCGAAATCGCCCTATTAACCTTTGCCCGCGCCTTGTTCAGCCTATCAACAGACCGCGCTTTCCGCCAACTCCTTCTCGCCACCATCTCCGACCAAACCAACGTTATCCCTGGGAAGGACACCCATAGCTGTAACAAATCATGCTTGATGTCTTTTATCAAGATTCTAAAAGGCCGTTCCCCTAGATCATTCCCCCCAACATGCAAGACCAAAACTTCACAGTTCAGCCGGTATCCCGTCATTTACCGACCTACCTCTTGGGTAAGACAGATGGTGAATCAGCCGGAATTTCCCTGGCTCCTTTTTTGGCACCACCCCCAACGGCGAGACCACCAGATCGGGAAAAGGAGGGGCCCGGAACGGCCCCGCCATCCTCCCCAATGCCACTTCCTTGCCTAATTTCTCCGCCACGACCGCCGAATGCTGGTAAGCTGACAAAAGGTTCCTAGTTGCCCCCGGAACATCAAAATTGGGTGCCGGAATTCTGAAACCCTCCCCAAATCCCAACCGCAACACTTCAGCTTTATCCTTATCAGGGTACCTATTTAGGTACGGAAGCATCGCGGCTAAGCTCACCGGCGTCAGACCCTTGTGTATGAGTGGTGCCGGGCTTGGATTTGCCTTTCTTAAAGCACTTAGCCGCTTCATGTGATGTCCCGTTGCAATGGGTACAGAGGTGCTTGAAACGGCAGGTGGCCCCGAACTTGCATTGCCCTTCATTGAATTGCCAACACACACCTGGCTTTTGCGATCCCCCCTGACCCTGTTGACTACCGGCACCCTGTGTTCCAGACTGGCCGGCCGACCCGGCCCCGCCTTGAAAGGGCTGGCCATACCTAGACGGCGCCATAACCCGCAACCACAACCCGATATCTTTTTGGTCCCATCTTATAGAAGGCCGAACGGCCTTCCACTGACGAAACTGTTCGTCATACCTAAGCCAAGTCTGTCCCCCATACACCCTGTAAGCCTCACCAATGGAGTCCATATAGCAAAACAAATGTGAACAGTTCTCCTGCGCCTTTTCGCCAATCACGCTCGCCAAAATTGCAAAGGCTTGCAACCAATTATTAAACGTCTGAGGGATCAAGCACCATCGCCGCTTCTCCTCATCCTCTTTCTTGCTATCCTCCTTTTTCCCTTTGTCCAAATTAAATTTGGCCAACGAAAGGAGGGAAAAGATCTCAACATATTCATCTTTCCAGATCTTTTCCCTCACCTCTTTCTTAAGATGGGAACCCAAGGGGCCCTCAAAACAGACGTAAACCTCGCCACGCGCCCGATCATCTAAATGAATCCTATCCTCCTTATTCTTTTTCGTCTGAACCGACACCGACACCGGGGAAGAAATACCTGCAACTGGCGCTTCACTAATGCCCAGGGCAGGTGGATTAATCCAAGCCCCCACTGGCCCTGAGTGTTCCCCTGCCCCCCCAATCCGCTCCAGCAACGTACGCACACAACCTATAAGCTCTCCCAGCTCCCCCCTTCCCGACGCATACCCTCCACCACCCATAGGTACCCCCTGACTAAACCCTGGGTGACCTACATCCCCCATTGTATTCTGGTCCTGACAATACTGAGCAGACAAACAAGACATAGAGGCATACTCACCGGGCTGCACGAGGGTAGAGGCCCCGCCAGCCGGACCACCGGACTCCAGACGTACCTCCAGCTGCTCTGTAGACTCCCGGCTCCTCTCATTCGCTTCCCCGCCGTTTGCCCCTGCCGCCGCAGGGCCGGAAGATCCCTCCGGTTGCTGATCCTGCAGCTGACGTCCACCTCGCCAGCCGGCTGCAACAGGGGGCTGCCTGCGTACATCCCACTCCTGCCGTTGCATCTCCCCCATGCTGCTCCACGGGGCCCCCCCTCCGTTCTGGGCCTCTGCTGATGAGGGTCCTGCACGCCAGGCCCGGTGCACTACCGATCCCAGCCGTCTTGCTCCGCCCCCTCCGCTGGGGCCCGCCCCCTCATCCATCCTTCGCTGCTGACAGGGCTCAGGGCACTCTGCAGGCACATCACCAGAGCGCCCCGCCGCAGCTCTGACATCCACCGCTGACACAGAGGTAGCAGGCCCCGCCCCCAACTCCGGCGGAGGCCTGCTCACCGCCGCTGGACCCAGCCGCCCATTAGAATTCCTCCCAGACCGGGGCCTGCTAGACTTTTTTGCACGTGGCGCCCGGCCTGGAGGGTCCCCGGAGGGGCTTCTGGGGCGTCGCTGGGCCCGGGGAATCAGTACAGGGGATAACCGCTCCGGCGGTTTGGACCTACGGAGGCGCCGCTCACGTGGGGGGGAAGTCCCCTCCACCTCCACACTCCCTCCGATGATTCCCTGCACTTGCGCCTGCAGCCAGCCTGGAGGACGGTCACCTGCAACAGCTCTCAGCCGCTCCAGGATTTCCTCGATAGTCTCCATAGCCGCAGGTAAAATGGATGCGACTCTTCTTTCAGTCAACAGAGCGGGAAAAGTACCGCTCCTCCCCTTTGGCTATCCAATCATTTCAAAACGGGCTCCCCCACCCATGACACCCTGACCTCCCCACCAATCAGGGGTCATGCTGGCCTCTGCAAATGCCCCGGGGGAGGGGGGGGGCAATGCTCCGTCCTCTCTTGACCAGTCTTCTCATGATTCATATTGAAAGCTCTTTAGATGGTCTGTATAGCAATGAGAGGAAAGGCGGTTGAACACATCAGATTAAAGGGTTTGTGCAGGACTTATTTTGATGACCTGTCCTTCGAATTGTCTATCAATATCAGATCAGTTGGAGTCTGACAACCAGTACCTCTATGCTTTAGCTGTTGGCCTGTCGGTGGGTGACTGGATCTATAAAGTATACAGAGCCATTACATCACTGCTCTTGTACCTAGTATAGAGGGAATTCTTAGGCTCATCTCCTATTGAAATAAATGGGAGCTGAGCTGCAGTTCCCAGCTATGGACACAACACGATGTATCTAGCTGCTTCATTTCAGAACGTGATAGATAACAGCTGATCGATGGGGCTGGTAAGAGTCGAATCAATTAATAACAAAGCAAATTAAGAACTTTTCACAGATTTCAGATTCTACTGAAATGTTCAGGATTCGATTCCAATCAAATCCAGTAAAATTGTGGCCGCCTGGCTGCACTTCTGCTGGATTCTTGGTGGCAAAGAACCTATGATGTTTTGCTTTCCTAGGTCCTCATCTGTCATCTGACATCATTGTCAGAGCTTACCTGGTATTCTGAGGCCCTGACATTCACATGGGATGCGAAACACATCATGGACATGGGCGTCGGCATGACCCGTTATCAGGGATGTGTCCCGGTTAAGAGTCATGGCAATAGAAGGTCACAGCGTTTGGCTGCGCAGAATGCTCCCTGACTTCCTATTGTTCCTGCTATTCGTATTCATTGTACTAGGTAGCTTTCCTGCTGAGTTTTCATCTCTTCCCCTTTAGGACCCAGCAGGAGCTCGCCTTCTGTCCAGCTGCTGATTATCAGTATTCCCCTTGTTTATAAATACTCCCATCTTTCCTGGACTGGTGCTGGTGATATTATTCAGTTCATTCTAGCTCTGGTTGCAAGTAGGTGGCTTGTACCTATCTGTGGTATCATTGCTTAAGCTTGCTGAACTTCTACCTGAGTCATCTGCGGATAAGTATTTTATGCTTTTCCCCCAGTGTGTCCTTCTTGTGTCTTCTATAGTTGTTTAGTGGGGTTGATGAAAAGCTCATCCCACCCATCCCCTATTTAGGGTCCAGCACTAGGGATGCCTAGGGCCAGGTATCTAGCTCTGCGCATAGGTGTGGAACCTATATAGGGGGATGAGGGACACCAGGGACCAGCTTTAGATTTGCTCAGGAGTCACCATCTCCCCCTTCCCTAGACCTAGGGTTTCCTTCCCCTTTCCACATTTGCTTGGTACTTCCCTGTACCTAGTGTGACACCCGCTTATTTGGAGGCCTCAGAGCCAGAAGAACCAAGGACCTGCCCAAAGAATCAGGGAAGCTGTTTTGGCAGTTATGGTGTCTGGAGTTAGGTGAGGTCTAAAGGCCTTGTGTATTTCTACATGTTTTTTTTAACCCTTTTTGACCCTCTGGTCTGAAAAGACCTCACAGCATAAAAAATTCCAAACAAAAGGGACCAAATTGAATCTGTTGGCCAATTTGCCTTAAACTACCTGAAACACATTTTCCAAGTTTCACCGTGGACAGGTGATAAAAAAAAATCTCAGTAAATTGGGCCGAACTGCAATACCACATTGAGCCTGTATATACGAGGGGCAGTGTTTTAAGATTTGTACAACCTCTTTAGGCCATCATTGTTTGGTCACGGATCGCGTCCTTGTATTATGCTGTATTGGGTGTAATGTCCGCAGTAGGACCGCGAGTCGATTGCTCACATTTAGCACATCTTCATTTGCAGCTGGTCTGTTCCTACGTCACGTATCTGCCTCACCAGTTGTTTTCTCCATTCAGCGCTGTGAGTCGGTTTGTCATTTGCTCCTCGCCTGATGGTTGAGCAGCGTACGGGCAGAATATTAGGCCGCTCTCGTATATCCTGGGATCGTTCTATCTGACATGTTATAATGTGAGTCATTAGATAATAGGTTCCTTCTGTGTGAAGTTTTATGTAGTGCCTATGGGACTCGCCCGCTCTGCTGCGTGCGTACTATGTACTACCGCGCTACTCTGTGCATATTGCTCCCAGTGTTGATTTTCGGGATCATACACTTAGCCCATTGCTCATCTGTTGAGTAGTATTATCACACCGGACATTATAGGACAGGCCTGGTCATGGTGGATCTCCAGAAACTGCTGTGAAAAGCTTAATTTCTTATGAGTTGACTGCCAGGCACGATAAGCCTATCACGATAGAGGGGGAGGAGTCAGCAGGGTCTGTGCTAGGACATGACGCCGGGGAGACTTGGTGACTAAGGCTACTTTCACACATCCGGATTTTTGCTCTGCGGCACAATACGGCGTTCTGCAGAAAAACCGCAACCGGCTTTTGTAACGCCGGTTGCGGTTTTGTTTGCATAGACTTACATTAGTGCCGTATTGTGCCGCAGGGGCTTGCGTTCGGTCCGGTTTTTGCCGCATGCGGCAGATTTAGCCGATGCCGCGGCCAGATAGAACGTTTCCTGCAACGTTTTTTGCTCCGGCAAAAAACACCGCATCGCGCCGCATCCGGCCGCTGCGGCGCATTTTTCAATGCATACCTATGGAGGCTGGATGCGGCGCGATGCGGAAAAAAACGCATCCGCTCGCCGCATGCGGTTTTTTCCACTGCGCATGCTCAGTAGCATGCCGCAACCGGAAAAAAAACGGACGGGCCGCATGTAAAAACTTATGCAAAGGATGCAGTGTTTTCGCCGCATCCGTTGCATAGTTTTCACAGCCGGATTGAGCCGCAGTGCTCAAACCGGATGTGTGAAAGTAGCCTAAGTGATATACCTGTGTATAATGCTGCCACATGGAGACTTTGCAAACTGTCATGATGGCGTCAGGTCCTGTTCACATTGCTGAATCTGACACCCTCCCTGATAGATTCTCTGGTGTCTGGGAGTAATGCAGTCAGACTGGGGCATCAACCTGCTGTGTGCTGATTCATAGGCAGGATAGCAAGAGTTAATCTCTGCTTGTGTGCTCTCTTTGATCACCTGTTGTGAGGGAGCCAATCACATCCGATCCCCATATATATATATATATATATATATATATATATTGGCTAGGTCCTCCCTCCTATGCCAGCTATAGCTTGTCTTAGCTGGTCTGTTGTGGTGTGATGTCCCAGGCTATCTGATGCTTGTAGTTTTTGTTGCTTTGAGTGGTTGTGGAGTTTACCCCAGTTGTCTTTTGTAATTTCCTTCCTGCTCTTATTTTCCTCCTGCACCTCTTATTGTCCTATCCTGTGTGTGTGCAGTGTGTCAGAGTTTTGGTTTTCCCTTGTCTATCTTCATCTGTGTGTAACATCTCACTCTTACCCCGTTCTTCCATGATGGGATAAATTAGGGAAGGTCTGATTAGGAACATGACTCGGGCAGCTCCACCATTAAGAGTATCCCTGAGATTAGGTATAGCTTAGGGCTACCTAAGGTGAGGAACAGCATAGGAGCCCCTACCCATCATTATCCAACAAGTCACATTGTGAAAAATGCTTGAACAATGTTATAAACTTAAGGCCCCGTTACACGCAACGACATCGCTAACAAGATGTCGTTGGGGGTCACGGAATTCGTGACGCACATCCGTTCTCGTTAGCGACGTCGTTGCGTGTGACACCTACGAGCGACCGCTAACGATCAAAAATATTCACCTTATCGTTGATCATTGACAAGTCATTCTAATTCCAAATATCGCTGCTGGTGCTGGACGCAGGTTGTTTGTCGTTCCTGAGGCAGCACACATCACTATGCGTGACACTCCAGGAACGACGAACAACACCTTACCTGCGTCCTCCGGCAACGAGATGGGCGTCACTTTCTTTCGGCTGCTCTCCGCCCCTCTACTTCTATTGGACAGCTGCCGTGTGATGTCGCTGTGATGCCGCACAAACCGCCCCCCCTTAGAAAGGAGGTGATTCGCCAGCCACAGCGACGTCGCTAGGAAGGTAAGTAGGTGTGACGGGGACTAGCAATATTGTGCGCCACAGGCAGCGATTTGCCCGTGACGCACAAACGACGGGGGCGGGTGCTTTCACGAACGACATCGCTAGCGATGTCGCTGGTGTAAAGCCACCTTTAGTTGTCTGACCAGGGATGTGACTCAGGCATCTCCACCATTAGAAGTATCCCTGAGATTAGGCCCCCTAGTGTGAAGGACAGCATAGGAGCCCCTACTCATCATTATCCAACAAGTCACATCGCGACAAATGCTTAGACAATGTTATAAACTTAATTTTCTCCGAACATGATGACACCTTAGATGGGAACCTAATTTTAAAGGATCATGCAGACATCTGGCTTATATGTGCTGATATGTCGGCTAGTAGTTCACCGGACAGGCCTGGCTCATAGTCTATTTCCAGTTAATGGAGTGATGGCTGACAAATGCATCTTTTCTTACATTTTCAGGGCTTTTCTAGGATCTTACCGGCAGATTGGATAAGCCGATCAACGATAGAGAGGGAGGAGTTAGCAGGGTCTGTGCCATGACTTGAAGCCTGGGTGACTCTGTGACAAAATTATAGATCTGTATACAGGGATTTCTAATATGGCAGCATGTGTGAAGCTTAAAGGGGTGGTTCACTACTCTGCAATAGTGGCCACATCCCTATAAAACTGATAGAGAAGGCTTTTTCTAAGTACCTTGATCAGCCAGTTCTGCCTGTGAGTGGTGCTATTGCAGTCCGCTCATCCCTATGTAGTGAAAACCTCCGGACTTCGTGACCTCTTGGATCCGGTGATGTCAGGTCAACTTACAGTTGACCTGACATCACCGAGCCCGAACCCAGTCTTCCTGAGTGACTGGGCTGTGGGGAGAGTTTCACCGCTTGTCACAGCCCAGCATGTTGTGGCGCTTTCTCCTTCACTGCAGAGCGCCGCAAGAAGGAGAGATGCTGGGCTGTGACGAGCGGTGAAACTCCGCCCACAGTCCAGTCACTCAGGAATACTGGGGCCGGCCTCGGACGTGTTGAGTCAACTGTGAGTTGACCTGAAATCACCGGATCTCAGAGGTCACGGAGCCCCGGGGGTCACTTCATGGGGATGAGTGGGCCGCGATAGCACCGCTCAGAGGCAGAATTGGCTGAACAAGGTATTTAGAAAAAGCCTTCCCTATCCGCTTTACAGAGATGTGACCACTATTGCAGAGTAGTGAACCACCCCTTTAATAAAAGCAAAAAAGGGGGAAAAGACAAATTTATGGACCAAAGAGAGGGTCCTACTCTTTGAACAAGACAGGCACCTTTTGTGATCATCAATGATAGGAAACTGTTCCGATTAGAATTTTGACTGCCCATTCCAGTCACCTGACCTCTTCAGCCAATCCCAGACTTTTATGGTCAGGTGACTGAAGAGTGAGATGTCAGAAGGGATGAGGTTTAGAGGTGCTTAAGGATGTTTTGGTTTTTTTTTAATAATTTTATACTTTTTTTTTTAATCATTTTAGTTCAATTAATTTAGGCCTTTAAAAAATAATAAATAATTTTAAGAGATGGACAATCCCTTTAAAATCTGCTAGATCCAGTCCGGGTGGTGCTGTCCACCATTATCATATATGTGGTATAGTATGTTTTTGCTTGTTTTAGTCTTTTTTTTTTTTCTTTGTGCACGTTTTTATGTTGCTTTTTTGTTTATTTCCCCCCCCCCCCAAAAAAAAAAAAAAAATCAGCCAAAAAACAAGGAGACGCGGTGTTTGTGTTTACTTAACATTAAGTCAATTAGCTAATACTGAAGTATTATTCTGCTCAGCACAAAACTTCCTTCTGTTCCCTGACCCCGGCCGTGTTTATTTGGCTCTATCTGGCAGTATCAAACCCCACACCACACTGAGAAATACCACATCTGTCCCGGCTCCTGACTAGGTCGTTGTTTCATTCATAAGACTGCCTAGCTGGCCGCCAGATGCAACAATTAAGAAGCTCTTCATGGGGTTTTTGGGTTTTTTTTTAAAAGTTTTTGAAAAACAAAAAAGTTTTCAAAACTTTTTGAAAAACAAACAAAAAAAAAATCAGCTTCATACTAATGGACAAAAGTTGAGTTGAATTTAGGCCTCGACATTAAAACATCTGTTTTTTCGCCAGTGACTAAATTAAAATGTTCTGGGGGAGATAATTGAATTTTTAAGTGTTGGACGTATTTCAGTGAGTTTAATTTCGACGATTCCTGTGGAAGTCAAACTCTACATTTTCTATTCTCACCAGTCCGGCAGTAAAACTGTCATTGTTTCCGAAGCCCAGAGTTTCCCTCACATAATTCTTTTGTTTCTGTAATTTATTTTTTTTCCTCCCCCTCTGTTTGGGATTTCGATATCATTTGGCCATAATAATTTATTTAACCCCTAGTATTTCAATTACAGTCGTCTTGCTGTGAGTATATCTGTGCCTTCCTATAGACTGTGGGGCGATCCCACGGAACCCCATAGATGGAAAGCTCGATTTATGGCATAAAAGTTTTTTTTTAAAAATCTTCAAATTTAGGAAACCTTTTCTGGTGTTCATCCTTATCTTCTAGGTCACAAGGAATTTGTATGGCCTTTGTGAAACGCCAGCAGCCCTGCTTTAAGAGGTGCTGCAATTGCCTGCCACCTAAGACTTGTGACCGACAGAAATATTTTAGGGTTTCTCATGTCAAAAAGTCATGTAACGGTAACCGATTGTAGCGCTGGCGTCCCTGCTCTCCACACTCTCCCCTTCACAGGGACGCACACTGGCTCACCGCCATGGCCGGCTCTCACCATGTGTCCCGGCGTCTCTGTGCTTCTGCACATGTGCATTCCCTGCTTCCTCCTCCGGTGGCCTGTACACGTGGCACAGGTCCTCTGGGGGTGTTTCTTGGGCACGCATGCCCTCTGCTTCACTTTTCTTAAAGGGCCAGTGCATCAATCCCATGAGGTGCCTCTCAGCCTATCACTGAGAGGTACTGAATATGTAAGGCACTCTCCCACTAGGGGACGTGCATGATCAACATGTTTAGTTAGTGGTTTCAGTGCCCTAGCCAGCCCTTGTCCTCTATGCTTTTGTTACAGTATACTACTTCCCTGCCTGTCCGTATCAGCTATGCCTCCAGCCTCAGCTACCCTGGTAGTCCTTGCTATACCAGAGACTGTGCCTATCCAACCCGGCAAAGCCTCCAGCCTCAACTTCCTTGGGTGGCCCCTGCTATACTTGAGACTGTGCCTGTCCATCCCGGCCATGCCTCCAGTCTCAGCCTGTCTGCTCTTGTATCTGCCCTTGCCCTGGGAGGTCAGCTGCCACAGTCCTGGTCACTGCCTTGGGAGTAGCAGCTGGCATCCGCCTCACGGTGAGCACTTAGTCAAGCCCCTCCCACTAAAGGATAAGGTCTGAGTTCTCCTGTGGTCCAGTGGGTCCACTTTAGCTCGCTGCTTCACAATCTCCCGCGGCGAGCATTATACTGATACTCCTCCTTTCCCCCTGGTTCTTACTCCACTGTTCAGTCTTTGTTGACTATGCTGCAGTGAGTACCTGATCACGACAACCAGCCACTGGTCTCAGTCATTGGTTGCTGCACTCCGGTTCAATACAGTCAATCACTGAGGCCAGTGATTATCTACAATAGTCCACTAGACCCACCTCTGCACTAAAAAGACAGAAGGGAAGGAAAGTCAAACCAGGGGAACAGCAACGAAAATGGAAAAGCCTGCGTTCAGGATAACTCCTCAGCAGCACCTTCCACCAAGGCAGCCAGAGAAGAATAAACAGGTGAAACACTGAGCTAGGAACTGCTGGACAACAAAACTGACATTAACTCATGATGTACTGAAAGAAATGAAACAACATTTAAATGTAGAATCCCAGATGGAAATGAGGGATCCCAATCCTGAATCCCTCACTGGTCTCCAAAAATAGAGAGACGACCATGGACAGTGGCACAGGATAGGCAGCTCTTTCAATATCTGTTGGTGCCAGAATCAGACACAATTTTTCATAGAAAAAACAACAACAAAAAACCCTGTACATTGATATAGACTTACAGGTGTAAAAGTATGATAACCATGGAAAGTTAGGGTGATGGAGTCAGGCCAGTGTTGGATCACCCAAGGTCATGATTTACTCATCCTACTGAATTATACACCTCCATTACTCAAGCAAAAATAATCTAAACCCAACATCACAGATTCCTAGAAATTTTTCACAGGATTGATAGTTTGGAATCTTTTTTTGTGTGTTGTATTTTTCTAGGCCGCTGTACGAAGACCTCAGTGGCTTCTCGCCCCAGGATGTTTTGCATCATCGGAGGGAGGGCAGAGGCTGTAGAGCATCTGTTTGTAGTTTACAGGACACGTAATACATAGAAACATCTTTGGACGCAGCAAAATGGAGATTCTTAATAGTTGTGTTTACAATTCGGGGTAGAGCGCCACTAAATCATCTTCTGTCCTTCTTCAACTTCTTGGAATGCCCTTTACTTGAATGTTTCTCTAGTGGAATTTTCAGACATTTCTTCTGAAAGAATTCTGAGCTCTGTTTACATTCAGATGCTTTAATGAGTTGTTTTCGATCAATTCAGTTTTTAATTTAATGGGGAAAAAATATTTTTTTCAGCATAAAATTTTATAAAAAAAAATATTAAAGGAGAAGTGTGAGAAGTAATTCTATAAAATTATATAATTATATAATACTCACTCCACCAATGATCGTCTCTGCTTCTTGTAGAAAAGATGATGCCGCTTAGTTTGACCTTTGGAACACATGACTGTTGCAGCCAATCACTAGCGACACCGGTGATCTGCTACAGCGGTCACATGTACCCGCGACAGAGATATCTTGGCTGTAGGAGAAAGTGGAGACAGGCAGGGAACTGGGGAGGTAAATATTTACTCTTTTATATTTCGAAACCAATCTAAGCATATTGTATAAATTGTCGGACAACCCCAACGTGACTTTAATGGGCCGCTCTCATTTTTATGATTTTTTTTTTTTTATTTTATTATACATGGCACAAATTTTCTCTTTTTTGCAGATTATTTCTGTCACATGTATTGCAACTCTAAATACTTCTAAGTGCTAGCCTGTATTCATGCTACTGATTTTTTTTGCTCCCGTGTTGAGTAATGCCATGGGAAGGGAACTGACAACTGCTCGGAGCAAAATTTCTGTCCCAATTTCGGTCCTATGTGACAGATGAATATATTGACCACACCTGTTATTGACAACTATGGAATTGTCATGCAGTGACTACCGCCAGGAATTAGGGGATCCCAGCATGTGCTGCAACAAACCGAGTAACCAGGAACATGATATAATGGTGGGACCTGGTGCTAGGAGAAGAGAGCAGGGTCACCTCCTGCACTCACCTGAGGCTGTTCCCAGCATTCCCAAATGTCACTATGCAGGTTTTTGCACCCTGTCGCCGATCATGTGCCTACGCCCATGGTTGCCCTGAACTTACCCTGGCTAGTGAGCAGGCCGGCAAGAGCACTAGTCTCACTAGTGCAATAATGCAGCAGAAGAGTAGGAAGACAAACAGGTTGAAATAGACACAAAAGATAAACTCTCCAAGCAACTCCAAAGCAGCTAACACCACAGCTGCAATAGTCACCAAGCTTCATCTTCTTCCAGAGACTGGCTCCTTCCACAGTGGACAGCTTAGGTATGAGAATCTATAACCGACATCAGATGTTAAGGCACGTGACTATTTATAGGGAAGGGAAGTAGTTGTAAAGAGCTGCACCTGAGATTAAGGCTCCAAAAGATAGCTAGATAGGAAAGAGTCCTTATCCTCTACAGAACCAAAAGAAAACACATATATTTAAACATAAGCTGCAGAGCTGTGCGCAAAAAGACATTGTAACTAGTGTCGAGCGGAGCCGGATCTTATAAATCCGGATCCGCACGGTTTGAGGTTCCGATCCGAGTCCGACCTGTACCCGGGATATATATATATATATATATATATATATATATATATATATATATATATATATATATATATATATATATATATATATATATATATATATATATATATATATAATGTATGTATATATGTCTCCTTCTCTCTCTCTCTCTCATCCCAGATCTGACTCCTCTCGTCCCAGATCCGACTCCTCGCGTCCCAGATCCGACTCCTCGCGTCCCAGATCCGACTCCTCTCGTCCCAGATCCGACTCCTCTCGTCCCAGATCCGACTCCCCATTCATTTACATAGGCGCGGATATCGGATCCGGACTTCGGCGGCAACCCGATCCGGATCCATCGGACCCAGATTATAGCCGATCCGCTCAACTCGAATTGTAACCTTCTGGTCCCAGATTTGCCAAAGGTCTCCCCAGAGTGGGGCACACTCATGACAAGTATTGAGCCAAATGGAGAAGAGTACAAATCTAAACAGTGCAATTTATTGTCCAGGGGTACCCAACGTTTTGTGGATTTTGGGCCAATTTTAGGTACTCAAGGTTAGAAATTTTAGTTAGTGGTAGGACTTGTACACAGTGGTAAAGAATTAATTGCTAGGGCCTGGGCATGACAAGTGTTGTGCCCGCTAATCCAGGAATAATGCCCCATTAAAACAAAGAAGTAGAACTATAAAGCTCAGCATAACTCTGCTATAAAACATTCAGCCATTAGTGGTTTGTTATGGAGTTTACACTGTTGTCACTGTATTTAGATAGATAACTGGATCATTTAACAAACACACAGCTCCGAACAGTGAGAGCAGTGATGCTGGCTACTGTGGTTTGAGATTCTACAGGATTGATAACAACAGCTTGTCAGACGCTGAGAGGATAGAAAGAAAGGTGAGCAGCTAACTGCTGTATAAAACTCAATGGGCTGGAGAGAGCTGACTGTGATGTTAAGAGATCTCTTCTAATGGATCTACTAGGCACTCTCGGGTCTGGTGGCCATACTTGATAGAAACCAGCTCTACACTGTGAAAGACAAAAGCTCTTTTGTCAGCAGGAGAATGACAGCAGATAGAAAAAGCAAGTCAATTACAAACTTGCTTATCTTCACGCTATCTAACGAAAGTAATTCATTAATTTGAGCCTACCCCTTTAATAATGAATCTTCTCTACTTCTGTAATCTCTGCCTTGACTTTGTCGCTTGCATCCTGATAGGAAATATGCAAATGAATGAAAACAAAATGCCAATATGCTTAATAGTTACAAAATACGTAGTAAGCAGCGAAAATAAAAAAAATTGCTCCTCCCATGCATCAATCCACCATATAGTAACTCTTACCCAATTTTCACACTGTATCAAACGTTTTTTTAGCTTCAGTTGACCCAATTCCACAATTGATGGAGCGGGAGCTCTTGTCTCTCATGGTGGCGTGCTTTACCTTGCTAACTACAGGTGCAATGGGTTTATAGGGCATCTGAACTTTTTTATTTACCAGTCTGATATAAGAAATGAAGCAAACATGCAGATGATATGAAAAAAAACTAATCCTGCCTCTATATGTATGCAGTTCCTATGCAGACCAATGTGTATCCATAATCTTTAGAGAGGAGTCCAGGACAACGCAAGGTCAGTAGTCTATCCCTGTGAACCTGCCATCATCCCCGGATCACTTTTGATTATCCAGGCTAGTGTGAAGTCACGTGGACATCACACCGCAACGATAACGCTTCATAGGAACCTGCAAATCAGATGGAGTGCCGCTAGGAGAAAGTTTGCAATGTCATTGATAACTGTGGTGGCCAATGGACCAGAGTCACTGGCGGACATAGACTGAAGAGGCCCCTGTGCTAGAACTGTAAATTGGCCTTTTGCAGTCCAGTAGCTTCTTATAATGCCCAATTACACTAATTTTGGAGGTAGTATTGGCCCCCTTAGCTCTTGGGCTCTTGTGGACAGTTGGACAGGTTGCGTCAATATATCCGACTCTAGATTCACTCCTCTAGTTATCAGGGTAATATGTCATCTTCTCCTTTTCCTTTCTTTATCTTTGCAAATATCCCAAACGCTCCTCAATCTCTAAAAATGGCTGTCTAAAGCTAATAGATGGGGAGGGAGCGGTTCCAGCTGCAGTTTGCCTCCTTTGGTGTCTGTGAGACTGAATGTGCTGTGAGAGGGGAGAATGAGCTGCAGGCATAATTGTAATGAACACTGAGCACAATCATGTTACAGTAGGAAGATCTGCCCAATCTACAAGCTCGAGAAATAAATGTGCATATATGGAATCCATTAGAAGGATATTCAGACATGGAGGTGGAGATGTACTAGAGCGGGTTAATGGTGACTGCACTTGGTAGCTGAACGTCCCCATTGGCCCCTTTACTACCAGTGCTAAAGATGATACAGCATTGAGATGAGTGAATTGTTTCATAGTGGCTTCATTCTTTATAGGAAAGGATTAAAAAATTGTTATAGATTATACTCACCTGTTCTAAGCCCACGTCATCCTTTGCAACCGCTACAGCTCTATGCCCGATCCTCCGCTTGTTTTCGATCTCTACACGCCATGTTATGTTGGGTACAGTGAAGGTCATGACGTGAGTCGCATCCAAAGAGTCCATGTCGTGACGCCAATGGGCGCTGGAAGAATCTGTGCAGAAGACCAAAGATGAGAAGGGTGAAAGACCGAAGACAAGAACTAACATCCGAAATGCATTGAGGAGTGGATGGAAAGCTGGAGGAAGATGAGGGGTGAGCTTGGGAGAGGTGAGTGTAATAATTTATTTCTTATAGCCCCTTTCTTCCCCTCTGTTATGATTTGGGGTCTGAGGGATGTGAGTCGCATCCAAAGGGGTCATGTCGTGAGGCCTAATGGGCGCTGGAAGATTCTGTGCAGAAGACCAAAGACGAGAAGAGTGAAAGACCGAAGACAAGAAGATCAAACATCCGAAACGCGTGGAAGAGTGGACAGAAAGCTGCAGGAAGTTGAGGGGTGAGCCTGGGAGAGGTGAGTATAATCATTCATTTATTATATCCCCTTTCTTCCGGTCTGTTTGTTACGGTTTTGGGTCTGTAGAGATCTCCAAGCGTGAGAAACATCTTTTTGGGCCAGACTCGAATCAGACTGGGCCAAATCAAAAGGATTTTGGGACTTTCACACGTCTTATTGTAGATGGCTTTCTTAGAGAATTTTCATTGGGGACTAAAAAGTCAAGGTTACACCTCTACATGAATGATCCCACAAACCTTGTCAAAGCCAATGTCAATAGATCTTCCAACGAGTGGTTACCTAAATTGTTTGGCTCTAGAACCTTATCTAATACACTGTCTTATTTTTTGCTAAATTTTACTTTTGATATACATAAAACTATTCTTTTTTTTAAAAATCATTTTTCAGGCCTACGTTACAGGTTGACTTTAAGATTCGTACTCGATAGTTAATATAGTGTGCTACCGGCCGGAGCAGTGCAGGGCCTGCCAAGTTGCCGGTGTGCCAGTCCTCCGAATTTGTACCTTACCAGTTTCTCACACTGGAGTCTGTTATTTGCTTTTTGTAAGAGTCTTTACAGTCTTCAACTTTGTATTTAATAAACATATTCAATAGTTCTCCCCCGGGACCCGTCCTTTCTGACATACCTTTTCTATTCCAAAACAGTAGCACAGTCTTCAAGAGTGTTGGAGGAAGATTTAAAAGATTAAGATATGTTCAGCGCTGCATATGTTTAATTTGAAACAGCTTTTTAAGAGAGGCAGAAGTGAAGAACGAGCGAGGCTCGGGGTACTGAATAATAGAGGTCAACAATCCTCTTCTACAATGGTTCATGCTCATATTTAAAGGGGTTGTCCAGAATTAGGTAAAGAGTTTTATCCAGAAGCTGCACCACTCTTATCGGTGGTTTGTGTTTGGTACTGCTGCTCAGCCGTGATCAACCTGGATGATAACATGTTCCTTTAACCCAAGCTAGAGGATTAGATGGAAAATATTCCAGATTGATGTATCCAGATGTTGACCAAGAAAAGCTTTAGTTTTTGAGTCCTTTCACCAACCATCAAGTGTTCCACATCACATCAGGCTTCCAAGTCTGGTCACCAGTACTAATTTTAACTCTTGGCCTTCAACCTTCTAGACTTTGTTAGTTGGTCTTCTTGTATGGGCCAACGTAGATCTAATATCAGCTTTACTCAAGTGGCTTTTCCATCAGGATAACCCACTTTATAGTTGTTCTCTCATCAATGAATGAACCCCGGAACCTTGGCTAATTGATTGTCTTTCTTGGAGAATGCTGCTTAGATATTCTTCATGGGTTTAGTAGAACCCATAGACTTTTTCTATTGTCAGCCATTCTTGTTAGATCGGCCAATATAGATCTAATACCAGCTTTGCTCATGTGGATGTTCCAACAGGATAACCCACTTTAATGGCGCTTTTTTTGGCTTATAGTTGTTCTCTCGTCAATGATTTATGCCTTGGAACCTCGGCTAATTGGTTGCTTTTCTGGAGAAAGCTGCATACATATTTCCCATGGGCGTAGGACACCCCTTAGACTTTTTTTTTTATTGTCAGCTATTCTTGGTAGATCGACCAACATAGATCTAATAACCATTACTTACGTGGATATTACATCTGGAAAACCCGCTCTTTTTGCACTCCTCTGGCCATTATTTTTTCACCATAGACGTTTGTCCTGGACCCTGAACTGATAAATTGTTTTTTGGGATTTATTTTGGAGAAAGCTGTTTATATATTTCCCCATGGTCATGCCAAATTTTCCAGTGGACATGCACATGTAGTAGACTTCAGAATAATGTGCCCTGGATGGTCCCAGTAGCCTCATTCTGAAACTATCTACTGAAATGCATATGTATTACCATTATTATGGTGAGCAAGGTTTAGGAGATTGAGACTTGAAACCATAAAATGGTCCCACAAAATGGGTCTTTTTAATGGCCATTATAAACCAGGCTTTACTAGTGTGAAAGGATTGTTCTAAAATAAAGAAATAAGTGTTACTTCTTAATCGGATTCCCAACATGCCGACCTTCTCCGAAAATTGTCTTCCATTGTAGGAACGCTCATTGCCGGGGTGATAAAGCGGAGGCGACCAGGGGTTAGTGGAGTCATTGGACCATATGGGGAATCCGAGCTTACCCTTTAGTGGGAGGGGTTTAACTAAGCACCCACCGCAAGGCAGACACCAGGTACCACTCCCAGGGCAGTGACCGGAACTTTGGCAGCTAACCCCCAGGACAGGTGATGGACTTGGGTACGAACACAGATGCAGGCAGGTCCGGCCAGGTATGGTGGGCATGTCAGAGACAGATAGGTATGGGAAGGCAGGTACAGGGTGACGGACACAGGGCTAACAAGGCAGGAGCTCAAGTCCTCACAACTAGTTAGGTAGCTAGACTTATTGACTAACTAAAGGTGTTGCGCAGGCACCTCCCCTAATGGGAAGGTACCTTAAATACACAGTACCTCTCCGCCATTGGCTGTGTGGCATTTCCGGGAAATGGCACGCCAGTGCTTTAAAGCGGGCTTTACACGCTACGATATATCAAACGATATGTCGTCGGGGTCACGTCGTAAGTGACGCACATCCGGCGCCGTTTGACATATCGTAGCGTTTGACAGCTACGAGCGTCTGTTAATGAGCAAAAATACTCACCTTATCGTTGCTCGTTGATACGTCGCTCATTTTCAAAAAATCGAACGTTCTTCTGCGCACCGGTTGTTCAGCGTTCCTGGGGCCGCACGCATTGCTCCGTGTGACACCCCGGGAACGATGAACACCGCTTACCTGCGTCCCGCCGGCAATGCGGAAGGAAGGAGGTGGCTGGGATGTTTACGTCCCACTCATCTCCGCCCCTCCGCTACTATTGGTCGGCCGCTGTGTGACGTCGCTGTGACGCCGAACGTCCCTCCTTCAGGAAGAGGATGATCGATGCCCACAGCGAGGTCGTTTGGAGGGGTGAGTACGTGTGACGGGGGTTTACTACTTTGTGCGACACGGGCAACAAATTGCCTGTGCTGCAGAAACGATGGGGGCGGGTGTGATCGCAAATGCGATCGCACGAGAAATTGACACGTGTAAAGCAGCCTTAAGAGGAGGGCCGGTGCACACGTTTCCTAGGTGCACTCCCAGGAACCCTGTGCGGCATGTACAGGGACCAGGAGGGAAGGGAGGGAGCAGCACACATGGATGACTGGGGAAGTGCGGGGAAGGATGTGACTCGCCGGGGTGGTGAGTAAATTGGCGTCTCTGCAGTGCTACAGAATCATATTGATTGGCTGAAGGGTCAGATGACTTATGGATGGGTCTTTATCCCAATGGGATTGATGAATTTTGAAAAGTTGTTAAAACTTCTTGGGGTGCCCATCCATGTTCAATAGCTGTTGTCCTACCTAACTGAACATTCATGTCGTTTTAATGGTGGTGGGCAGACACCCTTTGGGTCGGCTTATACCAGCCAAGAACGAAAGGATCAGACATGACTTCTTTTCCACTATATCTTCTGTGGTAGGACACGTTCAAAATCACCCAGTTGTGCCAAAATGGGTATATGGGCACAATTCATCAATGAGGCCTTTCCAGGTATTTTCTGTAATATTTTTGGCTTTCTTCCGGATCACCTAGGGTTTCTTCATGTGAAGGGTTAAACTTGATGGACGAGTCTTTTCCAACCCACTATGAAACTATATATAAATGCATTTGAGAAAAATATACTGAACTAGACAGGTTTTGTTTTTTTTTTAGCTCTCGGAGAACAGAATGGCCTTAAATGCCCCGGCTCAGTAGCCAACTGTTAGGAAAAAAAAATGTTTGTGCCAATGTTATGCCGCCCAAAATGGTACATTGCACACTATATAGCGTACACGATGCGTCCAGGGCGGCAATATCTCATTTTTAGCTTTATTTTATAATTCTTCATGTAGAACTAAATTGTAGAATATTCCTCGAATGTTGTATGAAAGTCTGGTTTATTGTAATTTATGAGCCGGCCTCACACTTGTATACAAGGAGACAAGAGGGCCATTCATTCCATATACTCTAAACTACGGCCTGTAAGTGTTGTTTTGTAAAGTATCTGTAATCCCAGGTTCTCCGAGGGTGGTCTCTGGTTTGGGACCTTGTTGGAAGGAAAAAAAAAAAGCCCCTTAGTCAACTTGCGGCCTGATTTTTATAATGTATAAGTACGTGCCGGTGATTTATGATCCCATCACCTTTCTGTGCTTTCAAATCCGATTTCGAATCGACGTTCTCAACAGTTTTCTTTTTTTCTTCCCTTGAAAGGTGTCAGGTTGTCACCTAATGAAACAGCAGCTTTCAGGATTTAAAGGGGGTTTTAAGAAGAAAAGCATTGATGGTGTATCCCCAGGGGGCATCCAACCCTAGCCCCAGTCTTAGTAGGGTGCAATCCGGGCGCTGTCCTTTTATGCACGTCAGCGGCTCCTGCTGAAGTGGGAGATACAGAGGGTATGCTATTCAATGACCAAGAACCCCAAAATTAAAGAAGTTGCTCACTGCTTTTTTTATTAAAAAAAATGGGCCCCTAGTGTTCTGAAAATGAAAAAGTACATATACTTACCTATTGTGCTCTGTTTTTTTTGGTACTGCTGTCCCTGTCACTCACCCTTCTTCTCGCTTCCTCCACCTTTTTTTGGTACTACCCATGTCACTCATCTTTCTTCTCGCTTCCTCCACCTATTTTTTGCACTGCTGCCTGTGTCACTCACCCTTCTCGCTTCCTCCACCTTTTTTGGTACTGCTGCCCGTGTCACTCACCCTTCCTGTTTCCTCCACCTTTTTTGGTACTGCTGCCCATTTCACTCAACCTTCTTCTCGCTTCCTCCACCTTTTTTTTTTTTTGTACTGCTGCCCATTTCACTCATCTTTCTTCTCGCTTCCTCCACCTTTTTTTGGTACTTCTACCCGTGTCACTCATCCTTCTTCTCGCTTCCTCCACCTTTTTTTGGTACTTCTACCCATGTCACTCATCCTTCTTCTCGCTTCCTCCACCTATTTTTTGCACTGCTGCCTGTGTCACTCACCCTTCTTGCTTCCTCCACCTTTTATTTGGTACTGCTGCCCGTGTCACTCACCCTTCCTGTTTCCTCCACCTTTTTTGGTACTGCTGCCCATGTCACTCACCCTTCTTCTCGCTTCCTCCACCTTTTTTTTGGTACTGCTAACCGTGTCACTCACCCTTCTTCTCGCTTTCTCCAATGGTGTGAAATATAACATGATTGCTATGATTGGCTGCAGTGGTCATGTGCCATTTCAGTCTGAAGAGAGAGCAAGAAGAATTTCTCCTCCAGCTCGGACGGCACGTTCCGGCCACTGCTGCAGCTACTGGTAGGGTATGTGATGTCAGACTCTGGAAGAGGGAGCAAGGAGACCACCGAGGAACAAGGACACAGTACAATATTAGGAATGGTAGGGATTGCATAAGTGAATTTTGTTTTATGATTTTTTTTTTTTTTAGTCTTCAATGGCCTAATTTTTCAATTGAGTGGTGGACACCCCCTTTAAGTGTATTCATATTGACCATTTTGGCAAAAGCTTCAACATCGTTCCTATGCACCAATTGGTCAACAACGTTGTCAACCAATGGGATCTAATATATCACTCCAATTAGTTAATTGGACACTCTGTCCAAAAAACCTCCATCTTCATCACACTTCCGGTATTTGTGTATTCATCCAATGCTGTTGCTATCAGTCATCTTGAGACTAGTAGTTCCAAAAATGGTTACCATTAACAACTGCACATAGAGCACCACTGCTGGACAATTAGCTTTCAATTGCTTTTTTTTAATCATCATCGCTAGAATGAGTTAAAAGGGCAGAAAAAATACATCAAACATGGCAGCTTCATCCCAACCTTGGGTTTCGCCTATTGGCTTCTTCCTGGGCTCTGAATTTTTTTTATGTATTTTTTACTTTTTTATTCTTGTGAGTATAAAAAATACAATAGGAAGCTAGTTGTCTGGCAGTGCTGCTCTGTGGCCAGTTCTATTTTAAATACAGGATGGCTGTCATGGACAAACTAGAGGCTAGCCACCCACTCAGCAGAATCCCGAGAACCTCAAAACCGTTTAACCCCTGTACAGGGATCTGGAATTACTATAGGGTCCAGGAGATTGCTGCCTATGGAAGGCTGAAATCCAGAGAAGAGTAGTCGTCAGGCAGGGTCAAAACCAGGAGGTACAAAAAAGGACAAAATCAGCAGGCAAGAGAGTAGTCAGGAAATCAGGCTGAGGTCAAACCGGAGAGGGCAGTGAAGTACAAAAACGGCAGGCAGGAGAGTTGTCAGAGAGCAGGCAGAGGTCAAAACACAGGGGTCAATAATACAGAGTAGGGTGTGAACCAGAGACTAAGCAGTAATACCTAGAGTATATCTGGCGGTGACCAGCAGACTGGAGAAGGAATAAGAAGGGTGTGGTGCCTTCCTATTGGCCCTGGCTGGAAGGCACACACCACCACAGTCAGCCAGTGGTACTGCAGGTCCTAGTGAAACCCAGCTTAGTGGATGGGGGGAGCTTGCGCCTACCAGATCCACCCGTACTGACTTCTCCCCCAGCACCACCTATACAGGGAATATGGCGGCGCCTAGTGATTGAAGCAGAAGTCGCAGGAGTGGACTCTGGTGGAGACGTGACACAAGTCAAACGACACCACGCACATCAATAAAACAAAGCCCTACTCACAAAGCAGGACCAACAGTGCCAACTCGAGCACCGGGGCACACGTTAACAAGTTTTATTCTGGCTATGACAAGCTCTTTTTTTTTGTAAATTTCATTTGGACGCCGATATCCACCTGGCTGTGTAAGTGCTAGACTAGTTAAAGCTTTAAACCAAATAGATCAATTTACTCCTGGGTTTTACCACCCACGCTGCGCTACATGACAGTAACGTGTTGAAAGCTAGAACGGGCCGGTGTTTTTGTAATTCGCTCGTAGTGTTAAATCGTGCGTGGCGTCTGCCCCCCAATCTACAACCACAATGAAATCTTTAATTCCATTAACCTACAAGTCGAAGTCAATTCATTACGTCGATGTTATGGGGGTCCGTGCAACAAAGACAAGAAGCCTGTTTGTTTCACGCTCCATCCCGGAGAGAGATTTTTTAGCTTTGCCATAAACAGGGGAATATTTAATTTCAGAGCATGAAAGACCTTCGGCATTCTGTGCCATGATAGATGAAAAGCATTACTATGTGAAAATGTTCCATCGCAGGCAGATTGAGTATCACTCTTCCAGAAGCACAAATGTTCCATTAATGGTTTTCAGATGGGCACATGGGTTTAATACTGCGCTGCTGTGTGATATTTTCTCGCTTTGACTATATTTTGGCTGGCAAGATCCTTTGCCGTGGTTGTCGGATTAGAACGTTGTTCTTTTTGTATTTTTGGAAAACTTTTTGACAAATGCTCCGTCGGTATTGTAATATTTTCTTTTAATCTTCGTGTATAATTTTTTGTAAACAGCTATATATTTTTTTCCACAATTGATTTTTGATTAAGAAGGAGCTGCACAATTATGATGAGGGCAGAGCCGTATTTACCACTAGGTAATAGAGGTCCAGTGCCTAGGGCGGCGAGTCTTGAGGGGCGGCGCCGGGGGCAAGAATATATATATATATATATATATATATATATATATATATATATATATATATATATATATATATATATAAATTAGATGTGTGTGTATATGCATGTATGTATGTATGTGGCGATATATTATTTTTTTTAAACTTCCCTCCTCTTCCCAGATGCCATACTAAAACCGGAGTCTTTGTGGTTTGTGGGGGGGGAGAGGGTTCCCAGAATTCATTTGTATTAACATCTTTAAGGCGCTAATACAAATCAAACTGGGGCATGGTCTACTAAAATGGCCCCTCAGGGGTGGACAAAAAAGTGGACCACATATCAGCAGTCATTAACTCTGGAGGAACCCTGTGTATATACAGTATATAGTGTGATGACTTTATTATATACTCATTTTGCAGTGCCACTCCATAGCCTGGTTACAGACACCACTCATACGATGGACACATGCCGCTGAAGCATCACTCTCTTGTTGGGCACATGTAGCACAGACTGGACATGTGTCACTCAGGTGCTACAGTATATCACAAAAGTGAGTACACCCCTCAGATTTTTGTAAATATTTTATTATATTTTTTTTCACGGGACAACACTGGAGATCTGACCCTGTGATACAATGTACAGTGTCAGTGTGAAGCTTGTATAACAGTGTAAATGTGGTGTCCTCTAAATAACTCCACACTCATGTCACTGTCTAAACCACTGGAAACAAAAGTGAGTACACCCTTAAGTGAAAATCGCCAAATTGTGCCCGAAATGCTCATATTTAGTGTGCCACAATAATTTTTCAGCTCTGCCTTAACTCTCTTGGGCATGGAGTTCCCTAGACCTTCACAGCAGCCGCTGGATCCTTATCAATCCTCCATTAGGATAACAGAGCTAGTGGATGTTAGAGACCTTGCTCTCCTCCATCTTCCATATGAGGAGGCCCCACAGATCCTCCATAGGGTTTAGGTCTAGAGATGCTTGGCCAGTCCAGCACCTTTACACTCAGTTTTTTTTTAGCAAGGCAGTGGTGATTTTCAAGGTATTTGGGGTCATTATCATGTTGGAATATGAAGGGAGTTCATGCTCTGCTTCAGCATGTCACAGTCCATGTTGGCATTCATGGTTCCCTCAATGAACTGTAGCTCCCCACAGTTGGCAGCACTCAGGCAGTCCCAAACCATGACACTTCACCACCATACCTGACTGTAGGAAGGACACACTTGTCTTTGTCCTCCTCACCTGGTGCCGCCACACACACTTGACACCATCTAAACCAAATAAGTTTATCTTGGCGTCAACAGACCACAGGACATGGATCCAGTAATCCATGTCCTTAGTCTGTTTGTCTTCCACAAACTGTTTGCGAGCTTACTTGGGCATCATCTTTAAAAGAGGCTTCCTTCTGGGATAACAACCATGCAGACTAATATGATGCACTGTGCAGTGTATAGCCTGAGCACTGACAGGCCGACCTCACACCCCTGTAACCTTTGCAGCAATGCTGGCAGCACTCGTACATCTATTCTGAACAGACAACCTCTGGATGTGACGCTGAACACGTGCACTCAGCTTCTGTGGTCGACCATGGTGAGGCCTGTCCTGAATAGATCCTGTCTTGTTAATCCGCTGTATGGTCTTGGCCACCGTAATGCAGATCAGGTTCAGTGTGCTGACAATCTACTTATAGCCTCAGCCATCTTTATGCAGAGCAACAATTCTTTTTTCAGATCCTCAGAGAATTCTTCGCCATGCGGAGCTATGTTGAGCTTCCAGTCACCAGTATGCGAGAGTGTGTGAGCGATAACCCCAAATGTAACACCCCTGCCCCCATTCACACCTGAAACCACTAATGAGTTACATGACACCGGTGAGGGAATATTGCTAATTGGGCACAATTTTACCATTTTCACTTAGGGGTGTACTCACTTTTGTTGCCAGCGTTTTAGACATTAATGGCTGTGTGTTGAGTTATTTAGAGGACACCAAATTTACTCTGTTATACAAGTTGCACATTGACACTGTGCATTGTATGAAAGTATCAGAACTTCAGTGTTGTCCCATTAAAACATATAATAAAATATTTACAAAAATGTGAGGGGTGTACTCACTTTTGTGATATACTGTATGTATGCTCTGGACACGTGTCACAGGTTTTCCACTCCCCACCCTGCACACCTGAGTCACCAATATGCTGGACACGTCACACATTTGCCTCTCATATGCTGCTCACATGCTTCGCGTGTACTACTCATGCGCCGGACTGAGGCCACACGTGTGCCACTCATGCCCTGGACACAGGTCACACAGCCACCAGTTACAGGCTGTCACATCTAGACAACAAACAGTACATAGATTTATGTTGCCCAGGGGCCCCTGGTTGAATCTCTACAGGCAGGACAAGAGACATTTCATAGAGAAAGAATCATGCCCTTGATAAAAAACATTTAGCCCACTCCCCTATTCCAGTAAATTTTGCATTTACCCTCCCCCTAGGGGCAGACATACCATTAAGGCTACTTTCACACATCCGGTTTTTGCTCTGCGGCACAATACGGCGTTCTGCAGAAAAACCGCAACCGTTTTTTTTTGCTGCCGGTTGCGTTTTTTTTTTACATAGACTTACATTAGTGCCGTATTGTGCCGCATGGGCTTGCGTTCGGTCCGGTTTTTGCCGCATGCGGCAGATTTAGCCGATGCCATGGCCGGATGGAACGTTGCCTGCAACGTTTTTTGCTCCGGCAAAAAAAAACGCATCGCGCCGCATCCGGCCGCCGCGGCACATTTTTCAATGCATGCCTATGGACGCCGGATGCGGCGCGATGCGGAAAAAACGCATCCGGCCGCCGCATGCGGTTTCTTCCACTGCGCATGCTCAGTAGCGTGCCGCAACCGAAAAAAAACGGACCGGCCGCATGTAAAAACGTATGCAAAGGATGCGGTGTTTTCGCCGCATCCGTTGCATAGGTTTCACAGCCGGATTGAGCCGCACTGCTCAAACCGGATGTGTGAAAGTAGCCTAACGCAACCTGTGCCACTGTACAGTGGTCCAAGAGATAAGGAGGCCCGTTTCTATGTCTAAAACTTGAAGTTGTGTATTTTCATGATCTCTTGGGCTACAAAGGGCCCATACTCTGTCCTTGCCCAGGGCCGCCTTCTGTCTGTGTCCACCAGTGCCTCCACCCCAACAAACCTCAGCTCCCGTTGATAAACCTTTGGTGCCCCATGGATTTCCACTAGATTCCAACTCCATCTACTTCTTGTTCCAGGCCTAGGCTTGTTCCTTAGACTGTAGACTTTAGAAACCAAGTGTACCACTTCCGAGACCATTTTTTGTGGCCAAAACAGAGTACATAGAATATAAACCATAAAAATGTAGACTTTAGCCTCCAGTAGCAATTTTGTTTTAGGCCAAGAGGCTCTATATTCTGGCCAAGGCCTAAGTCTGAAAACATGAGATTCTGGATCATGGCTACCATGGATACAAAGGAGGGTTACTGTGATCCGTGAACTAGACAGAAGTTAGATAGGCGGCTTCATTCATGGTGTGTAGAGGATTGGGTGGAATGAAAATGTCCTTCTGAGCTTTGCCTTAGGAGAGAGCTTCATGAATGTCTTTCATAAGAACTCTACATTCCTTTACAGTGAAATTTCGCTTTCCCTTCATTTTCTATCCACGGAGAGATTGTAATCTTGATCATTTCTTCGATCTTTGAGCTTTATTATCGCTTCATAACTTTAATTACTTCCTAGTAGTTCCTAAGTAGCTTCTTCTAAGGGCTTCCTGGATATTAGAAATCTGTTTGTTCGAGGAAAACACACATTTCTTGACCTGCAATGGGTCATGTAGTGAATAAGGCTGAGCTGCAATACCAGACATAACCTACAGGCAAGAGTGGGGCTCTTTCTGGAGAAAAAGAAAACACGTACAGCCCCTATCCTTTAAAAGGAACCTATATCCGAAAATGACCTAGGTTTTTCTGTTCAATGTGTTTTTTCTTAATTTTTGGATTTTTTTTTTTTTCCAGATCACAATTCGTTCTAAAAAGAAAACATTCAATTCTTACAGTTTTTCACAGGCCCATTGGGGCTTTTCTTAAGGGGGCTTTACACGCTGCGATATCGATAACGATTTATCAGCGGGGTCACGGTGTTTGTGACGCACATCCGGCGTCGTTAGCGACATCGCAGCGTGTGACACGTACAAGCGACCTTAAATGATCGCAAAAGTGGCAACAATCGTTGGTTTTGGAGAGGTCGTCCAAACACCAAATATCATTATCTGGTGAGTAGCGATGTTGTTCCTCGTTCCTGCGGCAGCACACATCGCTGTGTGTGACACCGCAGGAGCGACGAACATCTCCTTACCTGCCTCTACCGGCAATGCAGAAGGAAGGAGGTGGGCGGCATTTTCCAGCCGCTCATCTCCGCCTCTCTGCTATTGGACGGCTGCCGTGGGACGTCACTATGATGCCGCATGAACCACCCCCTTAGAAAGGAGGCGGAACGCCGGCGAGAGCGACGTCGCTGACCAGGTATGTGCGTGTGACGCTGCCGTAGCGATAGTGTTCGCTATGGCAGCAATCACACAATATCGCACACACGACAGGGGCGGGTGCTATCGCGTGCAACATTGCTAGCAATTGCTAGCAATGTCGCAGTGTGTAACGCACCCTTTAGACTTTAACATCCTGTTGTTTCAGGAAACAACGCATGTACATGAATCACAATGAGAGACTCTGATTCTATTTTTTGTACTGAGGTGTCTAATGGGTGTGTGAAAAGGTAATTGTGAAGGGAGGGGGTGCAGGAACAGCTGAATTCGCCTATTGTGATTGGTGAATTTTGTTATCTTGTAATTGGTGATGTCATTGTATGCTGGCTCTGATGATAATGAGCATGCTGAAAAGTTTTCCTGAAACAACGACTGAGTGGCCAGTTTGAAAATTGCCAGATTATTACTTTAGTTTTTTTCTTTAAATAAATATCATAACATAAGCAATAATAGGACGTGTTTTGATGATAGGTTCCTTTAAAATCTACACTGAATGACTCGTGGCTTTAAAGCGCACCAGGATCTTCTCACATAACCTAAAGCCAGTGCTATTCTGGCGCTATCATGCTGATTCTAAACATACCTTTAGTTGTCAGCTAGGAGGTATAGGTTTTGAAACACAAGCAAGTAAAGTTTGTAAAATGAGCAGCTGTTTGAGTGGCAGCAGCTGCCGATCAGCTGATTGCTGGGGGGTATTCATAGTGATTCCTGACCCCTGCCTGTCCGTCTTGCCCTGTTATTTATGCTAATTCTATTATCGAATCGTTTTGCAAAATGGCTAGAAGGACCTCTGCTGATGTCATACCTGTGTCACCAGAAGGGGCGGGGCCTCAGCCAACATAGCTGATACCAGGAAGAAACATTATTTTTCTGTTGCTGAGGCCCCATTGTTTCTTACCAATGCTTATAAAGAAGGGTCTGGAGCTGGGGAGCCCCCTTTTTGATAACAATATGTCTGGTTGATGTGGGATCCTCCAAATTCATACCATGGTTAGTAAAAATGTTTCCGAAAAAAATTCCACACTTTAATTAATTCTCATTTTGAAAATGGTGGGGTCTTGACAGTTCGGACCCCCATCAGTTTCAATGATGGAAAAGAAAAACTGTAGAGCCACTGGAGGATGAGCAAGCCAAGAGTGGGGGTCTTTGAGTTGCTTATCATGAGAAAAATGGCCACTATCACCTCCATCCCTAAAATACACAGAGGAACACAACTCTCATTTTGATGGCTCTTTGGTTGTCTCTTCGACTGTTTTTTCCCGTCTCCTGATACATTGCCACAATGTTGTCGTCTTAGGCTTTTCGGGACGTCTGTTTGCTCACCTGTCTTGTGAATCTCTCGGCTTTCTCTCCACCACTTATAATATTTCATCCGGTAATTATCTGTTTTTCTGTAGCTGCTTCATACATCAGAGGCTTTAGTGATGGATTGCCTCGTCTGTCTTCACATTCGACTTTGCATTGTTCCACTCATAAATAAGGTTTTTATTCAGTTTAGCTAGAGATCAGTGAGCATGTCATGTCTTATTGATGCTATGCTTTTGTACTATTCTTAGTATATTCTCTTAAAGGGGACCTGTCACTTGCCTTCAATATGTAATTATTTTTACCTTGCATAAATGCTGCTTTTCTCCGGAATCTAACTTTCTTTATTTTTTGTTCCTGCGCCTCTCCATCGCTGAGATATGACCCACTCTAAATGTCTTTTTGGATAACTGGGCGTGGCTCACAAGAATGTTCCCAAGTAGGAGAGTAGATGACCACGCCCACAGTGATATAAAAGAGTCGAGTTATAGACAGGGAAGAAGGGGCAATATCTCAGGAATGGAGAGGCGCAGGAGCAAAAGGAAAAGTACGCCAAACTCAGGAGAACAGCGGCATTTACACCACTAAAGTGCTGAAAGGTGAGTATACCTCCATTTATTATATTAAATCCATCCATGCCTGGTAATAAAAATGTTTTTTTACTTTCAGACTACGCATATTACATTAAGAAGATAGTCATAAGCAAATAGATAAATTGCTACCATGTTTCCCCCGAAAATAAGACAGAATCTTATATTATTTTTTGCTTCAACTATATATAAGGGATGTCTTATATGGTTGGCAAATGAATGGGCTCTCACTTATAAATCTGCATTGCTGTCAGGTCCCCTTGTGTTCTACACCGGTTGGCTCCCCCTGGTGTTTGCAAGCAGTATCCCTTTTGTAGAGTGATATTGGAACTCTATCCAGATGCCGCAGGGATCTGTGCTTGGACCGATTCTTTTTAATCTCTTTATTAATGACCTTGTGGATGGGATTGATAGTACAGTGTCAGTCTTTGCCGATGACACCAAACTATGTAGGATATTAAAAACTGACCTGGATAGTACAATATTACAAAAAGATCTGGATAAGATGTCAGAATGGGCAGATACTTGGCAAATGAGATTTAATGTTGATAAATGTAAAGTAATGCACCTAGGACGGAGTAATCTTATAGCTGCGTATACATTAAATGGAAGTAAACTCGGGACTACAGAACAGGAGAAGGACTTGGGTATTCTCATTACAAATAAGCTGAGCAGCAGCACTCAATGTCAGGCAGCAGCTGCTAAAGCAAACAAGATTTTAGGGTGTATAAAAAGAGAGATTAGATCCCGTGATCCCGATGTATTGTTAC
The DNA here is from genome assembly GCF_048569485.1 of Anomaloglossus baeobatrachus. Classification (NCBI taxonomy): domain Eukaryota; kingdom Metazoa; phylum Chordata; class Amphibia; order Anura; family Aromobatidae; genus Anomaloglossus; species Anomaloglossus baeobatrachus. The sequence continues at coordinate 34,992,385 of NC_134355.1, read as the reverse complement.
CCCTCTATAAATCACTTGTAAGGCCACATCTGGAATACGGGATCCAGTTTTGGGCTCCACATTTTAAAAAGGACATTCAGAAGTTAGAGTCAGTTCAAAGGCGGGCAACTAGACTATTACAAGGAATGGAGGCCGCCCATATGATGACAGGTTGAAAAAGTTAGATATGTTTAGCTTAGAAAAAAGACGTCTCAGAGGAGATCTCATTTATATGTATAAATATATGTGTGGTCAATATAAAGGACTGGCACATGACTTATTTCTTCCAAAGACAATACTAAGGACCAGGGGGCACTCACTGCGAGTGGAAGAAAAGCGATTCCGACAGCTAAATAGGAAAGGGTTCTTTACAGTTAGAGCAGTCAGACTGTGGAATAAGCTTTTAAAAAAGGGCTGGATGATTTCCTCAGTACACAAAACATTGTTGGTTATAAATGACTTAGTGACTAAATGTAGAACTGGTGGAGGAAGGTTGAACTAGATGGACCTAGGTCTTTTTTCAACCTAAGTAACTATGTAACTATGTAACTATGTAACTCGATCTATTTGTGAGAGCTGCAGTGCAATGCATCTTGAATAGCGAGGGACCTGACAGCGACGCTGATCTCTGTGTGAGAGCTCATCCACCATCGGAACTAGAATGCATTTTTTTCTCACTTTTGGGGAGGGGTCTGGTTCTTTTTTGGGGGTCTGCCTTATTCCTTATGGAACTACGACTATGGCTTATTTTTGGAGTAGGTCTTATATATTAAGCAAACTCCAAAAAGCCAAAAAAAAAATCCTACTAGGGCTTATTTTCAGGTTAGGTCTAATTTTCAAGGAAACAGGGTATATGGGGCAAGTATGATGTTGAATGTGAGCACATTTATTGGTAGCAAAAATAATTTTTTTGGAAATACAATCCAAAAAATCAAATATAATTGATGGCTACTTTACCTATTGAGTTTATATTGAGTAGGGAAAGCTCTTAACTCCTTCTGTCATTGGAATATTGTCTTATAAGGATATGTGCTCCATAGAGACAGTGTCATCTCACACTATTGAGAATGTAGTATCAGTACCATGTCCTTTCACCTTTTCTTCTTGGCATTCGTAATCTCTGCTGCGAATCCTATTGGCAAACAATGGGCAATAGAACTATCCCAATGGATACAATTAAATTCTTTCTTACAGAAGATGGACCAACAAGTGTTAAAGAGAATCCGTCATTTGCTATAAATATGTATTTTCCCTTCTGCAGGTGTAAATACCACTACTCTTCTGAATCCGGCGTTGTATTTCTTTTGTTTCTGCGTCTCTCCGTTCCTGAGATATGGCTCCTTCTTCCCTGAATATAAATGTAGTCTTTGTAACCAAGTGGGCGTGGTCTGCAACTCTTCTCAGTAGGCATCTACTTGAGGATGACGCCCTGTTGGCTAAAAAGACTCGAAAAGGCCATATCTCAGGAATGGAGAGGCGCAGGGACAAAAGAAAAACATCGTCCGATTCAGGAGAACAGCGCCATGTATCCCAGGTAGAAAAATAAAAAAAACGTTGTTTGCCTTGATTTATATCCAACTCTTTGGTTTACTTTCTCTAAACAAGATTAGTCTGCAAATAAACTGAAGTACCATGTAGAATATTAATATTATTTATTTGTTTTGCTTTTCCGTGAGCGTAAATGTATATAGATGTATACATACATTGATTGAGGGAAACAAAAAGCCATATTTATCTACATATTTTCACTTCTGGGAGCTGCCATATTGATTGATCACCTACAATGAAATAAGAATCCAGCCATAAACAGCATTCATCATGGAGTATAATCATATCTCTGAATGGGCGGCATTGCTCGACTAAAAATAGAGCGCTTTTTTCTTCAGACACAGAAATACATTGGTTTTATCTGTAAGGACCCGGCTGTGCTCATTTAATTTTTGCAATGTATGACTTACTAGTTTTAGGTATTTTTTTTATACATTTTTAGCTTTTTTTTTTTTTGTACCATATTATTACCGAAATATAAATGTCAGGAACACTTGAAATTGAGAAGATTGACTTGTTGTTGTATCCCCCACTGAAAAACGATAACACAATTAACCCTATGTCTGTAGGTCAATAAGGTTATCCAACGTGACAGATTCCTTTGACAACCAACCCAGAGACCAAGCCGGTGGCTTTTCCTGACCCACGCCCCTGGAGTAACAGGTCTCTCCCTGCGCGTTTCTATAGGGAGACACCTGTCACTTTTTGGCAATGGCCAGGGAGTAGCCGCCGAGGACGCACCTATCCAACTAGTCTCCAGTGCGGCTTGACTCCCTTGGCTCCTAAAGTTGTTGTCCGAGACTTTAACATTGATGACCTATCCTTTATGATAGATCGTCAATGTCTGATAGGTGAGGGTGCGATACCCTGCATTCCCCCGCCGATCACCTGTTCCTAGTATTGTGGTCAGGTGGAACTACTCAGCTGCAAAGCTGCACACCACAGCTCCGTCAATTGTATAGTGACCACAGCGGGGTATTGTATATCTGCCCTCTGTTCAAATCAATAGGGATGGATATGCATTACCCAGCCATGGCCACTATTCTGTTGAAGGGGTTGTGCAGCTCTGTAACTGAGTAGTTCCATATGGTGGCACTGGGAAGAGCTGATCAAACATTGATGACCTGTCAAACAATAGGTCATCAGTGCTAAAGTCTTTGATAACTCCTTTAAAGTATGCTTTAACACCAAAGTGTTTCAGAGCCAAACATATATGGCTGAAATCAAACAGCCAATGTCTGAGCTTCACATGGATCGGGCAATATGTATCAGCTGTCAGGTTGCCTTTAAGGCTATGTGCACACTAGAAATGTGAAGTTTCTCAAGAAAATTTCTTGAGAAACCTCTGGGAGTGAAAGATTTCCGGACCTCCGGAAAAAATCTGCACCAAATCCGCATGCGGATTTGCCGCGGATTAGCCGCGGAATAGCCGCGAATTTGCCGCGATTTTCCCGCGGGTGGTTCCCTGCGGATTTTGCAGGCTGTACTGCCGAAATCCGCAGGGTACCTGCGGAAAAGAATTGACATGCTCATTTTCTCAAGAAATTTTCTCGAGAAATTCTTCTCAAGGTAATTTCTTGAGAAAAATCCGCACAGTGCGCACAGCTATTTTTTTTTCTCATAGAATTTGCTGGGAAATGTCTGCACAAAGATTGCAGACATTTCTCAAGAAATTTCCGCGGCAAATCCGCGGGTAAATCCGCGGGTAAAACGCACTAGTGCGCACAGAGCCTAAGGGTTTGTTTCACACAGTTTTTGGGGAGTTTTTTGGACTCACCCCAGTTCCTTTGCAGAGGCAATGACCTGCCCCTGCTTCTTGTAAAGAAACAATTACCCACCACTGCTTCTTGTAAAGAAACAATTACCCACCCCTGCTTCTTGTAAAGAAACAATTACCCACCACTGCTTCTTGTAAAGAAACAATTACCCACCACTGCTTCTTGTAAAGAAACAATTACCCACCACTGCTTCTTCTACAGAGGCAATGACCCACCCCTGCTTCTTGTAGAGAGACAATGACCCACCCCTGCTTCTTGTAGAGAGACAATGACCCACCCCTGCTTCTTGTAGAGAGACAATGACCCACCCCTGCTTCTTGTAGAGAGACAATGACCCACCCCTGCTTCTTCTAGAGACAATGACCCACCTCTGCTTCTTCTACAGAAGCAATGACCCACCTCTGCTTTTTGTAGAGAGACAATGACCCACCCCTGCTTCTTGTAGAGAGACAATGACCCACCCCTGCTTCTTCTAGAGACAATGACCCACCTCTGCTTCTTCTACAGAGGCAATGACCCACCCCTGCTTCTTCTACAGAAGCAATGACCCACCTCTGCTTCTTGTAGAGAGACAATGACCCACCTCTGCTTCTTCTAGAGACAATGACCCACCTCTGCTTCTTCTACAGAGGCAATGACCCACCCCTGCTTCTTCTACAGAGGCAATGACCCACCTCTGCTTCTTCTAGAGACAATTACCCACCACTGCTTCTTCTACAGAGGCAATGACCCACCCCTGCTTCTTGTAGAGAGGCAATGACCCACCCCTGCTTCTTGTAGAGCGACAATGACCCACCTCTGCTTCTTCTACAGAAGTATTGACCCACCTCTGCTTCTTGTAGAGACAATGTCCTACCCCTGCTTCTTCTACAGAGGCAATGACCCACCCCTGCTTCTTGTTGAGAAACAATGACCCACCTCTGCTTCTTCTACAGAGGCAATGACCCACCCCTGCTTCTTTTACAGAGACAAGGACCCACCCCTGCTTCTTTTACAGAGACAATGCCCACCCCTGCTTCTTGTGAAGAGTCAATAACTTGCTCCTGCTTAGACATCTCAGTGTCTCTGCTTTTATAGTCGGATTATTTTTCACAACATGAATTGATCATAGCAGGTTGGCATTTTGGAGTGGTTTTTGATGGTAATGCAGCATAATATTTAGGTAAGGTGATTTGCAGATAGTCTTATCACATTACTTATCAAATACGATTCAGATGTCGGAAGGTTCCGTGGTCCATAACAGGGGTCCATATCAGGGGACCATATCAGGGGCCATAGGAGAGGATCATATCAGGGGCCATATCAGGGGACCATATCAAATTGGATGATTTTAGTAAACTGAATGAAACAGCCACATAAAATACGATAGATTATTCCCAAAATTGCACCCACGTGGGGCGCCGATTGCCTGAGGGACATACGGTAGCCGGGAGAACACTTCAGTCTTTCTCTGCAAGTTTGTTCAACAGTAATAATTGCATAAGCCCTTGAATATATGCAAACGGAATACCTAAGTTTATATCCTCGCAATAAATGTTTAAGAAAGGCTAAAAGAAACACGCCGAACAAAGGAGCGGAGTTTGTTTAACATCTGTTAATGTGGCAGCTAGGTATTTGAAATTCTTTGTAATAGCAGCCGGCAGAGGCCTTTACAAATACACATGTCATAATACAGTGCGCGAATGGAGGAAATGTTCCTTAATCACTCAGCGGCTTGTCTGCGGAGATAGGGCTGGACGTCTCAGCTCCCGTTTCGAAAACATTGCGAGGGATAACCCAAAGATAGCAAACAACGGTCCGAACCAGCGGTTTGCAAAGTAAATAATGGATTAAACCATTCAATCCTTTGTATATAATTATCAGCATTAAGAACGTTTAAACACCCATCGCAACGACGTCAGCCCCACTTCCCTTGGTTAAGGCTCGGAGTGTTTTTCCTATTGCAATATACAATTATGTGGGTACTGCTCTAATACAGACTTCCGAAGACTACATTGAGGCACGTGCTTATAGGGCGCCTGAGGATTAAAGTTATGGGAGATTTGCCAGACAATGTAATAGATTTTTTTTTTGTTTTCAATGAGCTTAGTTTGACATTTAACTCCTTGGGGGTTTGTCCGGGATTAGGAGAAAAACCAAAAAGGCCGCTTCATTAAGACTTGTGCTTTGCATGCCAGTCTTCATGATGGGACTAATGGAGTAAGATGCATATAATTCATTGAGAGGCACATGCCACTTAATGAATAAGGCCGATCTTATAAAAGGTCCCGTCCCTGAGGAACTGTAGCACATTTCTGATGTAATTTGCACCACTAAAGTCGCATAAATCATGACAAATTTTCCAGATGGGCTTAGTGGCACCGGGACTGGGGTAAAAAAGTTGCACAAAAACATTTCCGACAAGGTAATGTAATGCGATGTTTGGCTTTGCAGTCTTTGGATATCATGGCGGTGTCCGAATCTTCAGCACCGCAGAGTCTGACAAGCAGCCTGAGATCTCTTAGTTGTACAGCCTGTTACTGGCGTCGGCTGTGTTTTTGCTTCACTGCTCTCCAGTACAGCAGGAGTTAATTCCTGCTGGCTTGTGAATGGTTGCTAGGAGCTCAGGCTGCTAATGACCACTCACAGCCGCCTCCAATCTTTATAAGGTTCTGGATCCTATTGCTGAGTGCCGGATATAGCTTCAGCGTTGCTCCTGCGATATCAGTCCAAAGCATGGTGATCTGTTGTGTGTTGTGGAAATGTTCAGTTTATTTCCTCCCTGTGTTTATTTTCTCCTGGGTTCGTATTGTCTCTCCCTTCTGTCTGATTTCAGGGTGCATGAGTTTTGGTTCTTTTCCCTGTCTGTTATTTGTGGGGTTTGCTTCTCTAGTCCGAGCCCTCTCCTGGGATAGGGGATAGGGGGAGAGGGGATGTAAGATTAGGGCTCATTTTTTCTATTTATTCACTATCCACATTGAATTGCAGGGAAATTGAATATTTAAAGGGCATCTGTCACCAGATTTTTGCTCCCCCATCTGAGAGGAACATAATGTAGAGACAGAGACCCTGATTCCAGCGATGTGTCATTTACTGAGCTGTTTGCTGTCATTTTGATAAAATCACTGTTTTCTCTGCTGCAGATGTAGCAGTCATACAGAGCTCATGAATATGCTGGACTACCTGCAGCAAGGCAAGTAGTCCTGTAATGATAATCTACTGCTGATTAAACAGTGATTTTATCAAAACTACACTAAGTAACACACACATAGCTGGAATCAGGGTCTCTGCCCCTACGTTATCCTGCTCTAATGGGAATGCAGTGCAACTGGTGTTTATGTGCCCCCCCCCCCCCGTTGCCAGCAGCTGGGCTGCTCTGATCCGGATCCACAGTGTGGCTCGAGAGATTCTACCGGACCCGGGGGTCGCGCGGACACATCAAATAAAAGGGGACGTATTTGTACGGGGTGTATTGTATACTGTCTGTGACGCCACCCACGGTGTATGGTGAAATGTAGCACCACCGCTGCTGTAGGGGATGCCCGGGGGCGATGGAATTGCAGCCGGATGTTAATGTCTCTGTGCTGTGGGTTGTGATGGCAGGGGGCATTGCACCCAGTCCGACCGGGGACTGTTAGCTTACTCACGATTTCGGTAAATAATTCAGACAAGTCCAGTGGTAAACCAAGGTGGTGGTGGCCGGCCGCATTCGGGTCCCACGCCCGGGCTGGTGGTCTGTATCACTTCCCTATGTACTTTTGTAAGTTCTCTTTGGGCTCTCCGGTATGGAACATGGAAGCCCGCTCCCAGAACTACGGGTGGGAGCCATGCCCGCTAACGCTGGCTCTTGGGATATCACGGGCCCTGGTGGATGCCCTATCCCCCGCGGTGAGATGTTGTCTGCTTTTGGGACTTTTGGTGAGTCAGGACCTATAATCCTGCCCTCAATTGGTTAATTAACTAGGCCGTTGGTTCCAGTCCTGGCTTCAGGGTCCAAGTACCCCCTCTGTGCACGGTTTACGGGTCGGTTCTCCGGTGTCGGTACCGGCGGGCTCCTACCCTGTCTCGGTCCACCTCGGATTTCCGGCAGCCGTCTTTCTGTCTCCTGCAGACACTGACCACCGTCTGGCACCTAGCCAGCACACCGGGGCTCCAACCCCGACGACTTCCACTCTGGCTTGAACTTGAACTCTCCAACTCAACTCAAGCTCTCCCTTGACTGACTCCTCACAAGCCTATCTACTTTTTCCGCCCCGGGTTCTCTAGACTCCTAGGTGGGCGTTCTCCATCCGCCTGGTCCGGCCCCCTGGTGTGCCTATCGTACCCTGGGGGGGTGGGTGACTAGGGTTTTTTTTTGCTGAATGTAACCCTTTGTGGGAAGGTGTTGTGCGGGGGCCTAACACTGTGTGACTACCTGGCGTGCCAGGTAGTAATGCTAGTTCACTGAGGACGGCTAATTTCGACCCCTGGCCCCTTTCGTTCCAGTGGCGGTGTGTAACCTGGTGGCTTCTTTCCCCTGTACTACTTGCTAGTTGGTGGAACCCCGTGGCTTGGAGCGTCTGGGGGTCCCCTTCTGTTTGATGTTTTGTCTCTGATCTGTATGGTGGGCAGTGTGAACCCTGTAGGGTTGGTGGTCAGTCCCGGTCCCTGGTTCTCTCGTTACTGCTTGTGCCCCCGGATTCTTGGGTCAGTGAGGTCCTGGAAGGTCCCCTCACTGTGCAGGTATTTGTCAGGTAGCCTGAAGTGTTCGCCTGACCTAGGGCCCTGTGCTCCGTCAGTGCTATGGTTCCAGGGGTACCTCGTCGTACCCTCCCTGGCAACCACTCTCCGTCACCAGCTATGTCACTCACTGCTACACGACCCTGTCTGAAGACACATCTGCCTCCCACAACTGTAACAACAGACTGAACCACTGTCTCACTCCTCCCCACCAGGTTCTTGGCTAGTGGACTCGATCGGCTCCACCCCTAGGTGGCCATCCATTGGGTCCCAAACTAGTCAGTCACCCATGATTGAGAGAGGGAAACTGGGGATGTTTATGTGTTTTGATGTTACCGGCACTGGTCTTCCAGGTCCCTGGGGGTATGCCCTGCATCCTTGACAGGATACAGTACCTTGTAGTGCCATGAAGGGTTCAGGGGTGCTACAGAAGCATAAAAGAGCAACAATTTCCACCTACATCC
>NC_134355.1:34973918-34976418 GCF_048569485.1 Anomaloglossus baeobatrachus | reverse complement strand
AAAGTCCCTCAAGCCAAGGCATAAAAACCTTAGGGGTACTTCTCACATAGTGAGATCGCTGCTGAGTCACAGGTTTTGTGACTTACTAGTGACCTCATCAGCAATCTCGCTGTGTGTGACACTAAACAGCGACCTGGCCCCTGCTGTGAAATCGCTGATCGTTACACATTGTTCTGGTTCATTTTTTTGCTCGTTAGTCTCCCGCTGAGCAACACGCATCGGCGTGTTTTGACTGCCGGAGACCAGCGAGCACCGACTCTGTGTAAGAAGCGTACGCTGGTAACCAGGGTAAAATATCGGGTAACTAAGCAAAGCGCTTTGCTTAGTAACCCGATGTGTACCCTAGCTATGTATACAGGGAGCCAGCGCTGGCAGCCTGTAAGCGGTGTACGCTGGTAACCAGGGTAAATATCGGGTAACCAAGCAAAGCACTTTGCTTCGTTACCTGATATTTACCCTGCTTACCAAGTGCAGCTGGCTGCTGGTCGCTGGTGAGATCTGCCTGATTTGACAGCTCACCAGCGACCATGTAGCGAGGCACCAACGATTCCTGCCAGGTCGGATCGCTGGTGGGATCGTTAGTACGTCGCTACGTGTGACCCTAGCCTCACTTGGATGAGATTTGAGATAAAAGCCCTCAAACCAATGTATAAAGACCCTACTTGGATGAGATTTGAGATAAAGACCCTGCTTGCATGAGATTTGAGATAAAGACCCTCAAATCAACGCATTAAGACCCTACTTGGACAAGATTTGTGTTAAACTCCCTCAATCGAGACCTCCATTAATAGATCACTGAAGAAAGCAACAGTGAAGAGCATCTCTTATAGTGGAGGACCTGACATGTCCTTTCCTGACAGACCAATTGATTTCAATAGGACGTAATGGGCAATATTTCATATCCACTCTGGTAGAGCTGAGACAAAGTCCTCCTATAGATTAGAGGTGATCACTCCGGTAAAGCGAGAGACTTCAGAAACCTGTTCATCTGTTAAGGTCCATCCCAGTGGTGGGACCTCTAATGATCAGCAAATCATCACCCAGAAGATTACTTAATGCATTGGCAAAAAACCCTTTAATGTCCTAATGACATTTTTAAGCAATGTCCTATATGTCCTTGGATTCTGGATATTTAGGGAAATTGGTTTTTTGATGCTTGGTCTTTGAAAACCGTATCCTTGTTTCTTCTTAGAAATGTCTTCGAGAATTCCACAAGACAACCCGTCCAGCTGCATAAAAAAAAAGAGCGATGTGCTGAGTTAAAACATACGGTCTCACAAAATAATTCCCAAATGCTGACTTAAAGCAACTATTTTCTGCATGGAAGAAGGAAAATAAGCACGTCTTTTGTAAATGCCTTTTGGTGAGATCGCTTGGTTCCAACTGGCTCGTAGTCCCCGGTTCAACCTCATCCAGAAACACCAGCGCATAATCACTGCAGCCGCCTTTGCAAAGCGCAGCATTCCTGCTCGAGACAACAGCTGTGTTTTTAATGCCTTAGAATGTTGCCATTGCTGGATTAAGTTGGCAAAGTCGGAGCAGGATAAGGGAGAAAAGCTTTTTTTTTTTTGTTGTGTCGAAGACCGAGATATAATGCATCCCGAGCGCTGAGAAAACCCGCCAGTAATGGACAAAATTCATATAGACTCATAACTTCAAAAATGTCTCTAAATCTCTGCCCTCGATTCATCCGAGGAATGGGGATTACCGGCCAAAATGGTGATTACTTTTTGAATTTTATTATAATTTTTTGAGTTTTTTTCTACATCAGTATTCCAAGAGCAAAGCTCCATGGAGTGTGGAGCGGTAGCAGTGGCGCCTGGTGACCGAGGATGAAGAAGACAATGGGTGGACTGTCGGGTAGGATCAACCCTCCTAAGCCGTCATAGGAAGCTGAATAAAATGATACCTTAATATTGTGCCGCCCCCGCGTCAGCAGCCGGGCTGCTCGGATCCGGATCCGCGGTGGCTCGAGAGGCATCCGGACCCGGGGGTCGTGCGGCCACTCAAATAAAGGGGTATTTACAGGGGATTGTGGATTTAGAGTTTGTGGCGCCACCCGTGGTGTGTCGGTAAGGTGGAGTACCACCGCTGCAGCTGGGAGTACCCGGGGGCGATGGAGTGGGCAGCTAGGTGTTTAACCCCTCCACGGGTAGGAGGCAATGCCCCGGGACTCTGTGATGGTGTTGGGAAGTGCCGTTGGGAGTGAAGGGGTCACTTTCGTACTCACTCAGTTCCCCCAGCTGACACCGACAACTGGATAAACCAAAGTTCTGGACACCGCTGCATCCGAGGGGGGCACGTTTGGGTCCCGTTCCCGCTGGTTTTGCCTGATGATCTGTGACCTTCCTCTTGGCACTCAGTTCATTTGTCAGTTGGTCACTGTAGTGTAGAACTAGTCGGGGTCCCACTCCCCAGTATAGCTAACTGAGGGAGCTTACTCTCACGGTTCACGCTTGGGATTTTCTGGACCGTTTTAGTGGAAAGTCCTATCCCCCTC
>NC_134355.1:33603832-33611332 GCF_048569485.1 Anomaloglossus baeobatrachus | reverse complement strand
CTTGCGGTTACGTGGCTGCGGCTTTTGGTTGTTGTGGTGTGGGCTGTAAGAGCCCCACACCGGCAGGTTTAGCAGGGAAAGGTGAATCTATCCTCGCTTCGGGATCTGCCGCCCGGTTGGGCCTGGTGCTCTCTAGCAGTCTCCTTACTTCCCACTCCGTGCTTTCTCTCTAGCTGAAGCTGGCTTTCAGGCAGCACTCCTAGTTGACCGTTCTCCCCCGTCTGTAGTCACTGCGCGGACGCTGTCAGATTGCACAGCTCCAGGGATCTGCTCCTCACTGAGCCCTATGGAGTTCTGCTCTAACTGACTCACTGCTCCTCCTCTCCTGTTCTTGCCTACGCCACCTAGCAACCAAACTCTCTTACCACACCCCTTGAGAGGAGATGGAGGCTTTTGGCCCCCTCCACTATTCCAGTGAAGGTCAAGGCTTTTCCCCCTCCTGGGATCCCCAGGGGTCCTCTCATGGGTACATGTGTGAGAGCTGATCACTATGCGCCTGTGTACCACACCCCAGTCAGCCATCTGGATTACCTGTATTGTACTGTTCCCAGCATGGGTGCAGTACTCAGTGGTGCCTGACCAGGTCAGGGGCGCCACATTCCCCCTTAGTTATCACCAGCACGTCCTCTAGCTGCAAGACAACATTTTAAAATGCATAAAACATTAAAACATGTAAAACATTTTTAAAACCACCATGTATCAGACATCACCACCCTCCACCCACAAGTCCGTTAACCCACCCAAAACCCTCTCAGGAGGCAGGTCACCGGTCCTGTTGGTAACCAGGTCTGGGCCATCCGTTTCTCCAGACCTTTCCTCCAATCTTCCTCTCCCGTTGGCCGCGACTTCAGCCACTTCTGGCAGGATGTAGAGGCGGCTTTCCTGGGCTGGTGGTTTCAGGGTATACCTGGCCTGGTGGATCCGCGCCTTCAGCCTCTTCCGGCAGGATGCAGAGGCGGCCTCCACAGTTGGTGCTGACCAGGTACCCTCTTTGTGGTGGTGAGCCAAGGCCCCATAAACAGGCGTGCTCTCTGGTCGCAGGTGAGCCAAGGCCCTTTTCTACGGACGGGCCCCCCTGGTTGCAGACGAGCCAAGCCCCTAAACAGGCTGGCCCTGGTGGTGGTGCCACTGGTGTAACTTTTTACACTGCGAGAGTTTGTGGCTATAGCAAGTTCATAGCCTTAAGTTTATTTCTCACAATAGTTTTTGTGGGCGCATTTCTTTAACGTTGCAAACAAAACTTGTCAAAACTGGTCAAAACAGTAACTTCTTACTTTCCTTTACTTTACTTTTTACTCCTCTTTTTCACTAGGGCGAGGGCACGTTGGGCACTGGCACCTGTGACTTTCCTGCTCTTTGTCTCTTTCTTCATCTGTAGGATCTTTATCTTTCCGTTCTTGGTCTTCATCTGTTTCTACATCTGGTTCTTTATCTCTATCTTGTCTTTCTTGTCTTTCTTGTCTTTCTTGTCTTTCTTGTCTTTCTTGTTGTAGGGGATGGCTGTAAGGTTTGTTGGGACATAGCGCTACGCCCAAAGCATACAGTCCTCGTTCGCCTTGATGCAGGGTGAACTGAACGGAATCTCCCATCTTTAGATTTCTGCAAGGGTGTCCTCTTGGCAGATGAGCGTTCACATCTCTGCGGTTTACAAATATCCCTTCTTTTATTCCTGGTGCTACAATGAATCCATAGCCGCTTTTCAGATTAAAGTCTTCCACTACGCCATAACACAGGGGTCCTCTAGCCTGGGCTTTGGACTCTCTCAACAAACGCTTCTCCTTTAGGTCTCTGGCGGTGACTGCTCTCTGTTCAGGAGACTGTGGTGCTGGAGCAAACTGTGTTCTTCTGCGCCGTGTCTTGCGGGCTGGATCCATGCCTGTGGGCTCCCAGATGAAGCTCTTAGGCAGCTCTTCATCTGCTGACGGTGTCAAGTCTTCCTCGTCCCAGCGGGAGTATGGCAGCATTTCCGGCTCCGAATACACATCTGCTACTGGTGGCACTGGAGTCGGAGTCAACCCTTCTGCTTCCTGGCCTCCTCTCCCCCTTAGTTCTTCCTGGCACTCCAGCTGTGGCAGTGCCGGGGATGGCTGCTCTTCGGCCGGCCCAGGTGAGGGACTCCTTGGTGTAGCCGCTGCAGGAGTTAGCAGGAGACTCTTTGGGGTATGCGGAGGGGGTATGTACTGGCTCACCAACCATTGTGGAAATTTGGCCTCCAGGTCAGCCTTCATCTGCCAATATGCAGGGTCTTCACCCACCGTGGGCTGCCTATCAGGAACCTCTGTGGACCGGGGAGCGGTGTCTGCTCTGGCCTTACAGGCCGGGGTAAATGCTGAGGTAGTCTTTCCTTGGCGGGCCGCGCCTGGCATGGCGGCGGCCTGGTCTTGGCGGGCCGCGCCCTGTATGGCGGCGGCCTGGTCTTGGCGGGCCGCGCCCGGGATGGCGGCGGCCTGGTCTTGGCGGGCCGCGCCTGGCATGGCGGCGGCCTGGTCTTGGCGGGCCGCGCCTGGCATGGCGGCGGCCTGGATCAGTGTCGCTGTTGCAGGGGGCTCTGTGCAGGCTGGGCTGGACGTCGCTGCAGCGGTCTGGGCTTGGCGGGCCGCGCCCTGTATGGCGGCGGCCTGGTCTTGGCGGGCCGCGCCCAGGATGGCGGCGGCCTGGTCCTGGCGGGCCGGGCAGGGCATCGCTGCAGGGACTGGGTCTTGGTGGGCCGAGCAGGGCATCGCTGCAGCCGCTGGGGCTTGGAGGGCCGCACCTGGCGTGGCTGCGGCCTGCTTCAGCGTCGCCGCACCGGACGCCTCTTCAGGGACCGCGGACGTGGCAGCAGGGGTCGGGGCACTTGCGCGGGCCGGGGCATCATTCGACTCACCCGTGGTTGGTAGCACTGAGGTCTGCGTCGTCGCCATCCCGCCTGACACCCGGCATGCAGCTCTCCCTTCATAGGCCCGAACCGCCGCGGTCAGCTCCTGCAGTTCCATCCGTTCCTCGACGCTTCCACTCTCATAGCCGGCAAGGTCAGAACTCTGCAGGGGATCTCTGGGTAGCCACACCTCTTCGTGGGCGGTAACTTCTTCCAGCGCGGGCTGCTGTTGTTTTTCAGCGCGCTTTTCATGGTGGCAATATGGCGGCGCTTCCAATTTTTCAAGCGGACCGCCCAGGCACATGGTCACCTGTCTGAACAGGTCTAGTCCTTATCCTGTTCGTGACGCCAGATGTGAAGCCCCGCAGGTGCTGTATCGGTGCATACCTTCAGGGACTCCACGTAGCTGGTTCTGGTCACTGGTAGGAAATCTTCTTGTTTTGATCGTGACGCCACTCTCAGTATTGCGGCCAGTAGGGACCGCCACTGCAGGTTAGGAGGCACCTGGGGCTGATGGTGGGTGCAGTCGGGTGTAGTAGCCTCCTGAGAGTGAGGCAAGCCCCAGGGCCCTTTGTAAAGCTGTAGTACCACAAGTCGCAGAATGACCACACACAGGCAGAGTGTCTTTCAGGGTTTTTACTCACTTCAGGTGGCAGGGTGAGTAACCCGGGCGTAGCTGGGATGAACCAGGTGGGAACCAGGTATCCTTCCGGCTGACTGTATGAGGGTGACTACTGACTCGCCTTCCTTAGCCCTTGGTGGTTTGGGGTGACCCCGACTTTGAGTCCCTATGGGGGTCACCCAGGGAAGATGCTCCAAGCCTCTCTCCCCTTCTTGTTTTGCCGTGTGCTTGTTCCCCGGGCCAGGCCACTCCAGCCTCTTGCCTCCTGTGACCTATGGGCCCTACTTGCGGTTACGTGGCTGCGGCTTTTGGTTGTTGTGGTGTGGGCTGTAAGAGCCCCACACCGGCAGGTTTAGCAGGGAAAGGTGAATCTATCCTCGCTTCGGGATCTGCCGCCCGGTTGGGCCTGGTGCTCTCTAGCAGTCTCCTTACTTCCCACTCCGTGCTTTCTCTCTAGCTGAAGCTGGCTTTCAGGCAGCACTCCTAGTTGACCGTTCTCCCCCGTCTGTAGTCACTGCGCGGACGCTGTCAGATTGCACAGCTCCAGGGATCTGCTCCTCACTGAGCCCTATGGAGTTCTGCTCTAACTGACTCACTGCTCCTCCTCTCCTGTTCTTGCCTACGCCACCTAGCAACCAAACTCTCTTACCACACCCCTTGAGAGGAGATGGAGGCTTTTGGCCCCCTCCACTATTCCAGTGAAGGTCAAGGCTTTTCCCCCTCCTGGGATCCCCAGGGGTCCTCTCATGGGTACATGTGTGAGAGCTGATCACTATGCGCCTGTGTACCACACCCCAGTCAGCCATCTGGATTACCTGTATTGTACTGTTCCCAGCATGGGTGCAGTACTCAGTGGTGCCTGACCAGGTCAGGGGCGCCACAAAGTGAGTGTCCCTCGCTGCTGAGTACTTGGTGCAGTGTAGCAGGAAGTGGGTTTCATCCTCCAGGGCCTCTAGGTCACAGTGTTGGCACAGTCTGTCCTCCCTGGGCTTGTAGCTCTGCTTGTGACGGCCGGATTCGATGGCTAGACTGTGGGCACTGAGTCTATATCGGCTCAGGGTCCTGCGGTCTTTGGGATCCGGGAGTTTTTCCAGATATGGGGCCAGTCTGTAGTCTCTCTGTAGTCTCTGGTACGTGGTCAGTTTCTGTGAGGTGTTGATGTCGGTCCTCCAGTCACTGACACCTCTCCTGGCCCTCGTCTACCATCTTCCTGATTCTGGTTTTTGTCAGGCTGCTGTGATTGGTCATTTTGTCCAGTTGGGTTTGGGAGAGCTGTGCCAGGGGTCCTGGTTCATCTGGCCCACGTATATATATCAGAGCTTTGTGGTGATGGGAGCTTGGATTGCTACTCTGTAGGTGAGCCTGAAATGATAGTGACCTCTTCAGAGCTGCTAGGTGTAGGGGGAATCTGCCCAGCTCAGCTCGACAGGCACTGTTGGAGGTGCTTCGATGGACCTGGAGAAGGTGCTTACAGAATTCCAGGTGAAATATTTCTGTTGGGCTGGAATCCCACCTTGACCAATCTGGGTAGGTGTGAGGGCCCCAGACTTCGCTGCCATACAGGAGGATTGGGACGATGATGGAATCGAAGATTTTTAGCCAGACCCTCACTGGTGGCTTCAGATGATACAATTTCCTTCGGATGGCATAAAAGGTTTTGCAGGCCTTGTTTTTCAGGGTCTCTATGGCTTGTTTGAAGCTCCCTGACTGGTGAATTTCCAGGCCCAAGTAGGTGTATTTGTCTGTTCCTGTTAGAGTGCAGCCGTTTAGGACAAATGAAGGATGCTGGTCAAATCTTCTTTTTCTCTTCTGGAACACCATGATGTTGGTTTTCTTTAGATTGATCGGTAGTGCCCATGTGGAGCTGAATTTCTCCAAGATTTGTAGGTTGTCTTGGAGACCTTTCTCGGTTGGTGACACCAGCAGTAGGTCATCTGCATAGAGCAAGAATTTCACCTGGGCGTCATGGAGTGTGAGACCTGGAGCAGTTGAAGATTCTAGAGCAGTAGCCAGCTCATTGATGTAAATATTGAAGAGCGTTGGACTTAGGCTGCAGCCCTGTCTGACTCCTCGGCTCTGCTGGAAATAAGCCGTTCTTCTACCGTTCACACTCACGCTGCAGAGGTTCTCGGTGTAGGAGCTTTTGAAGACATCGTAGGTCTTTCCTCCTATTCCGCTTTCCAGCAGTTTCAAGAACAAGCCCGGGTGCCACACTGAGTCAAAGGCCTTTTTAAAGTCTACAAAGCAGGCGTATATCTTCCCATGCTTTGTATTGTGGACGTGGCTCTGAATGAGACTGTGCAGGGTGTAGATGTGGTCCGTGGTGCGGTGGTTTGGCACGAACCCTGCTTGGCTTTTGCTCAAGACATTGTGCTCGGTAAGGAAACTGATGATCCTTTTGTTTAGGATGCTGTTGAACAGTTTTCCCAAGTTACTGCTGACACATATCCCTCTGTAGTTGGCAGGGTCATACCTGTCCCCACTCTTGTGGATCGGTGTAATGAGTCCTTGGTTCCAGGTACGAGGGAAGTAACCAGCACTCAGCACTATGTTGAACAGTTTAACCATTGCAGCTTGAATTTCTGGTGGGCTGTACTTCAGCATCTCTGGGGGGATTCCATCCAGACCACTAGATTTTTTACACTTTATGGAAGTGATTTTCTCTGCAACTTCCTGTAATGTAATTGGTGTGTCCAGTGGGTTTTGGAAGTTTTTGATTTTCTCTTCCATTGCCTTTAGTTTTGATGTTATGTTTTCCTGCTCTTGGCTAAGTCCTTCTTTTGGGATGTCTTTGTAGAGGTCTCTGAAGTACTGGAGCCAGATGTTGCCATTTTGGATATGGGTGTCATTCTTTTTCTTGCTCTTTGTGTCCATGTGGCTCCATATTTCCCAGAAGGAGTTGTCTTGGAGGGCGTCTTGGAGTTGGCTAAGTTTGGTAGAGATGTAGCTCTGCTTCTTCCTCCTGAGGATGGTTTTGTACTGCTTTTGTATGGTGTCATAGGCTTCCCTCAGGTCTGGGTTGTTGGGGTCTCTGTGTTTATTGTTTGAGGCTGTTCTCAGGGTCTTTCGAACGGCTTTACACTCTTTGTCAAACCAACCATTGATCTGCTTTTCTTTTGGCCTCTTGTAGTTGACTTGTTTGAGGTCGGACAATTTGGCCATGGTGTGGAATATTTTGTTGAGGTCTTTTGCAGCTTGATTCACTCCTTCTGGGTTTGACTTATACTTGTAGCTGTAGAAGTTGTGGAGCATCTCCTGTAATTCCGGTCTGTTGGGAGCCTCTTTATATTTTATTTCTGACGTCTTGGACCATTTATAGGATGGAGGTCGCTTGTAGAGGCTGCTCTGCTGTGGCTTTTGTGTGGATGGTTTCTCTGTAGATTTCATGTACAGGAGAAGTTGGCTGTGGTCTGACAGGTGCGTTTGTGGGGTGACTATGAAGGCGCTAATATTTGCCGGGTCCATATCTGTAATGGCGTAGTCTACTACACTCCTTCCTACATGGGAGTTTAGTGTATATCTTCCCAGTGAGTCTCCCTTTGTACGTCCATTAAGAATATGAAGACCTAAACTTTTACATAAGTTCAGGAGCTTTTTGCCACTTTTGTTGACTGTACTGTCAAAGCTGTTTCTCTCTGAGTGTTCTGAGTCGTGACTGTCATTCTCTGCCCCAAATATGTAGATGTTTCCATCTGTGGTCAGAAAGTCTTTTTCTCTCCCTGTTCTTGCACTGAGGTCTCCAAAGATGAGAACTTTGCCCAGGACCTGATAATGGGTGGCTTCTTCTTGTAAGATCTCAAAGCTGTCTGGATTGAAGTAGGGGGACTCTGGCGGTGGTATATAGGTGGTGCAGAGGTAGACATCGGACTGAGAGGTGAGGATGGAGCTGCTGATTCTGATCCATATGTGGCTGCCTCCTCTCTTCACTGGTGTGATGTACTGGTGGAGCTCTTCTTTATACCAGATCAATATTCCTCCTGAGCAGCGGCCCTGTTTGATGTTTTTATTTTTAAGGGCAGGG